>NW_027077899.1:0-133630 GCF_963930625.1 Muntiacus reevesi | reverse complement strand
GCTGTTCCCAGGGAGCGCCGTTGGCCACCGGTGAGGAAGGTCAAGTACAGAGCTGCCTTCCCGAGCCCCCCGGCGCCCCCTACGTACACCCCCGTCTGCTCGAGTGCGGTCGCCGCTTTGCCTACTTCGCTACCGCCCTGTGCTGTCGGGTCCGGAGCTCCGGCGGCGGCAGGGGCTGTGTCCGGCAGGAGAGGAAGCGCCCGGGCTGCGTCCGTGCTTCTGTCCGCGGGGCGAGCGTCTGGCAGGTGGGTGAAGCTGCAAGCTTCGGTGTCTCCTCTTGGGGCAAAGCTTTCTCGGCTTTGCCCCGCCGTGGCTCAGACCCTGGTGGTGTTCAGCCGGAGTCCACCGCTGCTTTGTCTCCACGTCCCGCCCCCTCTCCGCGCCCCGCTCCAGGCCTCCGGCTGGCCCCTGACTTTGCGTGCCCTCCATTCCCACGCAGGGGCCGGGGGTCGCAGCGCCGGCCGCCCTCCGCAACCTTTCCTGCCTCCTGCTGAAGCGTCAGCCCTTGCAAGCGGTCCCTCCTTTGCGTTAGGTGGGTGGGTCGTCTGCCTGTTTTAGTCACCTCCCCATCTTCCTGGTCTCGACCTTTTGCTTCCTTGAGAAGTCTTTTTAACTGTCTGGAAAGCTTTCCCAGGCTTATAGACTTACAGAGAAAAGCTTGCTCTCCAGACGCCAGTGGATTTTGTTCATCTTGTCGGGGGGATCCAGCCCCCAGGAGACTTTGATGGTTTTGAGGAATGGTGCCAGTGACGGCAAGTGATTCTTCATCTAAATTAATCCTTTTCTGATTACAGCGAGTCTTTGGTCTCTAACCTTTTTTTGGAGGGGGGGGGGCGGACGGAGGGACATATGTATACTAGATCCAGGGAAAGAATTGAGAAGTGGTCCTGGTTTTAAAAGAAGGCTTTGTGAGGGTAAGAAATGTAATAGCCCAAGAAAGGATAAGCGATTTTAGTGATTCTTTTATTCACTGTTAGGCTAAATCGTCCGTTGAAGCTTCACAATCTTGTGTTGTCCAAGCCCTTTGTTTTATTTGGAAAGGACTGAAATGGAGAAAACGCTTTTTAAACTTGAAACTTCTCAAATTTCTTGGGTTCTCAATTGTTATTAGTACTACTTGGCAATCTTTCTTGTACTTGATATTTTCTGCAAAATTTAGGTTGTGCCAGTGTCATTTCTTCTTCATTTATTACTAGGGCAAGAGTAGTCAGAATTAATGGTGTAAAAAGTGCAAACTGAAGGAGGGATGTGGTAGTGGAGGTTGCCATGTCTGATTTTTCCCAATTTTTTCCTGTAATTGGATAATGTGTCAAGAGCAGCAGAATGGTGAAAAATGAAGCTATGAGTATAAATGGTAGTGTATCCACTGAGATTGCAATGGGTGGAGCTTTTAAAATTAAATTGAGTGATATCCTTTTTTTGAAGCCATGCTAGGTGCTCTCCAGAGTTTCTAAAGCACAGACTGTTGTTGCCTTATTGGAAATTTATGCTAAAAGTCTTTTAACAGGTGGGTTACAATTGGCCTGACAGATTTAACTTTTTGTTCTACCTCCTGACACACATCTGCCTTAACCTTTATTGTAGACTTTTAGCCTCTTGATGAATTTCTTAAATTTGGAGATAGAATTGTTCATTTTAAAAGGAGAGGAGATATTTTAAGTGTTTGATTCCTGTACGGGCAGATTCATTCACTTGTTTGTTGCTGTGCTATGCTAAGTCGCTTCAGTCACGTCCATCTCCTTGCAGTCTCCACAGGACCGCCAGACTCCTCTGTCCATGGGACTTCTCCAGCCACGAATATTGGAGCAGGTTGCCATTTCCTCCTCCACAGGACCTTCCCGACCTAGGGATCAGAGCCACATCTCTTCTGTCTCCTGCGTTGGCAGGTGGGTTCTTTACCACTAGCGCCACCAGGTAAGCCTGTTTGTTTCCTGCACCCGAGGACTGCGTGTTTTTACAGGCACTTGTCTCTCAATTCTGTGCTTTTAGCTGACGGGGTAGTGCTCAGCCCTAGGCAGTAGCTCATTGCCTGAGGCATTGTGTCAAGACCTGTCTGACCACAAACAAGCACTCTTCCACACTTATGGAACCCGATTTCTCTCTCTCTTTCTTCCCCTCTTCCTGTCTTTAGGAACCCTCCCGTCTTTGTGTCTATTCATTCAATTCTTTAGCCTACTGCTCTTTTCATTTGCCTCCCCTAGTCACCAGGATCCCATGGTCATCAGTTTTTACCAGCCCATCATTGATACCTTAGAATACTTAACTTTATGTCAATTTATCTTTCTAGTGCCCAGTTCTGAACAGGCCTAATCACTATCTTGATCCCTGAAGGATACAAGAGACAGTTGTGTGAGGATTTTGGATTGTTTTCATACCAGTTAGTGTTCTGTTATCCTCCAGATCTATAATGTCGATTGTGAGGGGTTTTTTTTTGTCTTACTTCATGAAAGTGTTTATAGCAAATAACTTGATCTTTTCCTTTCCTGAGAAAAATCTCAAGCATCTGAGGTATAATCTTTTCTATCCTGATATCATTTCTTTATTTACTCTTCTCTGAAAAGAAGGAATTGTCCTTCCTTTCCTTCAAGAGCAACCTTCTCCAGATGTGTCCATGATCATCCCTCTTTATCTTTCTTTCTCAGTAATTATCCATGATCACTCCTTTTTAAGTTTTGCCCTCTCTAGCCTCCATGCATGTTTAAATATACCTTTGCCAGGGCTGCCAAACACCGTGCTGTGTGCTGTGCAGCTCACAGAAGCCAGTCTGAATTTTGAGCCTGCTGTGCCACTGTATTTTTATTCTTTAATCCTAGGAGCCTGGTGTAGTTGTTGTTCAGTCGCTCAGTTGTGTCCAACTCTTTGCAACACCAAGAACTGCAGCATGGCAGGCTCCTCTGTCCTCCATTACCTCCTGGGGTTTGCTCAAATTTATGTTCATTGAGTCGGTGACACTACCTAGCCATCTCATCCTCTACCACCTCCTTCTCCTTTTGGCTTCAGTCTTTCCTAGCATCAGGGTCTTTTCCAGTGAGTTGGCTTTTCGCATCAGGTGGCCAAAGTATTGGCGCTTCAGCTTCAGCATCAGTGCTTCCAGTGAATATTCAGGGTTGATTTCCTTTAGGATTGGTTGATCTTCTTGCAGTCCCAGGACGCTTAAGAGCCTTCCCCAGCACCACAATTCTCAATTCTTTGACACTCAGTCTTTATGGTCCAACTCTCACATCCATACATGACCACTGGAAAAACCATAGCCTCGACTCGACGGACCTTTGTCGGCAAAGTGATGTCTCTGCTTTTTAGTATGTTGTTGAGGTTTGTCATAGCATTTCTTCCAAGGAGCAAGCATCTTTTAATTCCATGGCTGCAGTCACCATCCACAGTGATTTTGGAGCCCCCAAAAATAAAGGTCTGACACTGTTTCCACTGTTTCCCCATCTATTTCCCATGAAGTGATGGGACCAGATGCCATGATCTTAGTTTTCTGAATGCTGAGTTTCAAGCCAACTTTGTCATGCTCTTCTTTAACCCTTATCAAAAGGCTCGTTAGTTTCTCTTCACTTTCTGCCCTTAGAGTGATATCATCTTCATATCTGAGGTTATTGATATTTCTCCCAGCAGTCTTGATTCCAGCTTGTGCTTCATCCAACCCAGTGTTTCTCATGATGTACTCTGCGTAGAAGTTAAATAAGCAGGGTGACAAGATACAGCTTTATTATAACTCTTTCCCAGTCAGTTGTTCAATGTCCGATTCTAACTTGCTTCTTGACCTGCATACAGGTTTCTCAGGAGGCAGGTAAGGTGGTCTGGTACTGGTGTTTCTTTAAGAATTTTCCACAGTTTGTTACGATCCACACATTCAAAGGCTTTAGCGCAGTCAATGAAGCAGAAGCAGACGTTTTTCTGGAATTCTGTTGCTTTCTCTAAAATCGAACAAATGTTGGCAGTTTGCTCCCTGGTTCCTCTGCATTTTCAAAACCTAGCTTGTACATCTGAAAGTTCTAGGTTCACATTCTTTTGAAGCCTAGCTTGAAGGATTTTGAGCGTAACCTTGTTAGCATGTGAAATGAGTGCCGTTGTATGGTAGTTTGAACATTCTTTGACATTACCTTTCTTTGGGATTGGAATGAAAACTGTGACCTTTTTCAGTCTTGTAGCCACTACTGAGTTTTCCAAATTTGTTGACATATTGAGTGCAACACTTTAGCAGAATCATCCTTTAGAATTTCAAATAGCTCAACTGGGATTCCGTCACCTCCACTAGCTTTGTTGGTAGTAATGTTTCCTAAGGCCCCCTTGACTTCACGCTCCAGGATGTCTGGCTCTGGGTGAGTGACCACAGTGACTGGTGTACTGTTCTCTGTGTATTCGTGCCACCTCTTCTTGATATCTTTTCCTTCTATTAGGTGCGTACCATTTCTGTCCTTTATGGTGTCCATCCTTGCATGAAATGTTCCCTTGATGCCTCCAGTTTTCTTGAAGAGATCTCTAGTCTTTCCCATTGTGTTGTTTTCTTTGCATTGTTCACTTAAGAAGGGTTTCTTATCTCTTCTTGGTATTCTCTGGATCTCTGCACTCAGTTGAGTATATCTTTCCCTTTCTCCCTTGCCTTTCACTTCTCTCCTTTCCTCAGCTCTTTCTAATGTCTCCTCAGACAATCACTTAAGCTTCTTGCATTTCTTTTTCTTGGACTAGTTTGGTCACTGCCTCCTATACAATGTTACGAACCTCTTTCCAGTGATGAACCTCGTATATAAACTCATATAAAACATATGAATCTTTTTCAATAAACTCATATATGAACCTCTTTCAGTTTTATGAATCTGGTAGACACTTTCTCTACCAGATCTCATCTCGAATCCATTTGTCACCTCCACTGTATAATCATAAGGGATTTAATTTAGGTCATATCTAAATGACCTAGTCGTTTTCCCTACGTTCTTCACTTTAAACCTGAATTTTGCTATTAGGAGCTCACGACCTGAGCCACAGACAGCTCCAGGTCTTCTTTTTGCTGTCTGTGTAGAGCTTTTCCATCTTCAGCTGCAAAGAACATAATCTGATTTTAGTATTGACCATCTGGTGATGTCCGTGTGTATAGCTGTCTCTTGGTTGTTGGAAAAGGGTGTTTGCTATGACCAGCGTGTTCTTTTGACAAAACTCTGTTAGCCTTTGCCCTGCTTTTGCCCTCCAAGGCAAAACTTGCCCATTATTCTGGGTGTCTCTTGGCTTCCTATTTTGTATTCCAATCCCCTGTGATGAAAAGGACATCTTTTTTTTTTTTTTTTTTTTTTTTTTTTTTTTTTTTGGTGTTTGTTCTAGAAGGTGTAGTTCGAGAACTACAGCAGTTCTACTTCATAGAACTGTTCAGCTTCAGCTTCTTTGGCATTAGTGGTTGGGGCAGAGACTTAAGATAACACTGATATTGAACAGTTTGCCTTGGAAATGAACTTAGATTATTTTTTTTTTCCTGAGGTTGCACCCAAGTACTGCATTTAGAACTCTTGTTGACTATTAAGGGCTACTTCCTTTCTCCTAAGGGATTCGAGCCCACAGTAGTAGATATAACAGTCATCTGAATTAAATTCGCCCATTCTCATCCATATTAGTTCAGTGATTCCTAAGATGTTCATTCTTGCCATCTGCTTCACCACATCCGATTTGCCTTGATTCACGGACCTGCCGTTCCAGGTTCCCATGTAAAAAAAGAGCAATAGCTCTTTACAGCGTCGGACTTGACTTTAACCATCAGACACATCCACACAACTGAGCGTCATATCCGCTTTGGTCCAGCCACTTCATTCTTTCTGGAACTAACGACTGCCCTCCACTCTTCCCCAGGAGCATATTGGACACCTTTTGATTGTGGTGCTCATCTTCAGTGTCTTATTTTTCTGCCTCATGCTGTTCGTGGGGTTCTCGCAGCAGGACTGCTGGAGTGGTTTGCCGTTCCCTCCTCCAGTGGGCCACGTTTTGTCGGAACTCTTCACCAGGACCCGTCTGTCTTGGCTGGCCTGCACGGCATGGCCCATGGCTTCACTGAGTTACACAAGCCCCTTCACCACGACGAGTCTGTGATCCATGAAGGGGTATAGTAGGAAGGACATTTACTTTTAAGCTTCAAAGATCTGATTTTGAAGTCTACTGAAACCAGTTACTGTCTGTGAGACTGTGGGCAACTTACTACTCAGGCTGTGTTCTTTGTCTGTAAAGTAGAATGTTATACGAGGAAGACATGGCAACCCAATGCAGTATTCTTGTTGGAGAGTCAGCATGGACAGAGGAGCTTGGTGGGCTATAGTCCATGGGATCACAAAGAGTCGGACAAGACTGAGCGACTAAGGACACCACAGAATGTTATACTTACCTCACAGAGTTGTAATCGACGGAGTTTAACACACGTTACATGTCTTTCCAAGGGTTTGGTGCATTATGGAGTTCTTAAAAGTGTAAATTATTCTTTCCTTTGCACTCTGACTTCCCTTACCATCGCAGCACCGAAATTGGTTTTTAAAAAGTCATCTTGATGATCTAATTACCAAAGCTAACGGCCTTATCTCAATCATCCATGGTTTTCTTAGACCGCTTCTGAAATATACTCCATAGGAATGAAATGATCTGATTTCTTGTTTCTTGGCTTTATAGTTCCTGATTCTCTTATATCTGAAAGTTTCTTTACATTCCCTGCAGTGTCTCGATTTTGCTCTTTCCCCTAAACATAGCTGTTTCCTGTATCAGTTAGGATGCAAATAGGATTTAAAAACAGAAGAAGTGTATTAGCTCAGGTAATTGGCAAAGGCATAGGTAGGATTAGTTTAAAGGGCAGTTTGTGCATAAGCTTTGCTTTGCTCAGTCCTCAGTCCTCAGTCAGCACAGAGGTTCTGTGTTTCCGTTTCCTCTAAACTGCCCTCCCATTTGGGTTCCTGCTCAGACTGGCTTCCCCTCTAGATTGAATCCAAGTGCTTTCCATCTTTATCTGTAGTGTGGCGACCTTTGTGCTCAGGTTTATCCTTTCATAGTTGCATGTTTCTCTTTCTGCTCCAGGCATCACATTCTGACACAACCACCAAAGACGGGAGGAAGTTTGCCCTCTCATCTCTTGATGAGGCAAGTAAACCTTTTACAGAAAGCCTGTATCAGATTTCATTTTGGACTAGCATTTCAGTCTAGGAAGAAATTAAATGAATGGCTACAGGGAAGATAACCAACATTGTCAGTGACATATATTGATAATATTGTATGGAGAAGTAAGCTTAAATGAATGAGAATTTTCAGATAGTAGTGGCATTCTTAAAGCACTGCTTATCTCAAGAGCAGGTATAAGCTGTACTTAGGACTGAATCAGTCATTTAGATAATCATGAATGACTAATTAAAATGGATTACTATATAAAATTAGTATATTTGAGTGGTATATCCCAGTTCTTTTAAGGTTGTTGTTAAGAACATTTACGCGTGCACTGTGAGGAATGGATACAGGTAGCAACTAACAGGGAATAGACCTGTGGTTCTTCTTGAAGATGAGTGGTGTTTGGAAATCTGTGGGTCTGGTAGAGACGAGATATACCAAGTGTCCTGTGATGTTTGCCCGCAAAACAAGAATTGTCCCTTCCAGAATACCAATAGTGCCCCTGTACACTGAAAAAACAAATGCTTTGGTTTTTTTCAAAGAATTCGCTGAGATTCCTCTGTATACTTATATTGCAAGTGACAGAAAACCAAATTCAGACTGGCTACACAGTAAAGGGCATGATTAGGTCTTGTCCTTGAACTTCATCTGGGGCTTCATCCAGTCTGAAATCATCAAGGACTTGGCTTAGTTTCTCTGGTCCTGCTCTGGCATTCCTCTTGTTTTGGTTTCGCTCTCAAGCGAGCTTATCTCATAGTAGCAAATTACTGTAGCACTTTCAGACTTAATACTCTCATTTCATATGTAAAGTAAAATGAAGCATATCTTTTGTTATTTGGTTTTGCAAGTGTTTGTTGAATGTCATCACTGTTGAAACTTCCCTGAACACCTGCCCCTAAAAGTGGATTACTTCCTCTGTTATGTTACAACTTCACAGAACTCTGTTGCATGCCATGTTCTATGGTTATTATGCTCATATGTCTCATGCATTAACTTGCCTTAATTGTCTGTGTGTTCTTAATGTGTAGAATACTCTCTGACTTAGTGGTACACAGTAACCATTTATGGATGAATGAGAGGAAGGAAGGATATGGAAAGGGGCAGGGAAACATAAGAAGTCCCCATTCCTTCCTGTTACTGAACCCTGAATTGTGAACATTGTACTCCTACCACCAAAGTATGTGTGTAATGCTCTTGTGATTGAGAATGAATTCATTTGAAAGCTTTACTGAATTCTAGTAGTGTTCCATCATTATTTTCTCAGCAAAACTAAAACCAGTTACCATCTTTTGTTCTTTCAACAAGTATTTTTGAAAGCCTGCTATTGGCAGGTAATGTGACACAATGGTAAACAAAGTAGAGCTGTGCTTCCTGAGCTTAAATATCAGCGAGGGACATAGACATTATTCATGTGTGCACACTCAGTTGCACACACACGTCAGGGAGCTCACAGGTTTTGAAGCAGAATAAGATAGATTCAGGGGATTAAAAAGTAACAGGATACTGCAATACTTCAGGTAGTTTGGTGAGAAAAGGCTTTTTGAGAAGCCCTTTTCTGAGTGAAGTGGATTAAGCCATGGAACTATCTGGAAGGAAATGTTCGGGCAGAGCAAGCAGCAGCTTCTAACGTGGAAATGTCCTTGGCATGTTGGAAGAGCAGCATGTGGGAGGCCGTGGCTGAAGCGGGGGTGGGGGGTGTGTGGCAGGGCAGGTCAGAGGGTAGGTGTGGGCAGGGTAGACCAAGGGCAGTTCTGAAGGTCATTTAAAGACTTGATTTTGTTAGCTAGAAAGTCTGGAGAAGGCAATGGCACCCCACTCCATTACTCTTGCCTGGAAAATCCCATGGATGGCGGAGCCTGGTGGGCTGCAGTCCATGGGGTCGTGAAGAGTCAGACACGACTGAGCGACTGCTCTTTCACTTTTCACTTTTGTGCTTTGGAGAAGGAAATGGTAACCCACTCCAGTGTTCTTGCCTGGAGAATCCCAGAGATGGGGGAGCCTGGTGGGCTGCCGTCTATGGGGTTGCACAGAGTTGGACACGACTGAAGCGACTTAGCAGCAGCAGCAGCTAGCTAGAAAGTCACTCAGTCGTGTCTGACCTTTGTGACCCCATGGACTGTACCAGGTCTCCCACATTGCAGGCGGATTCTTTATCAGCTGAGCCACAGGGAAGCCTCAAGGGAACTTCCCTGGTGGCTCAGATGGTAAAAGCATCTTCTTGCAATGCAGGAGACCCGGCTTTGATCCCTGGGTGGGGAAGATCCTCTGGAGAAGGAAACAGCAACTCTCTCCAGTACTCGTGCCTGGAAAATTCCGTGGATGGAGGAGCCTCGTAGGCTACAGTCCATGGGGTCGCAAAGAGCTGGACACAGCTGAGGGGCTTCACTTTCACTTTTCACTTTCTAGCTAGAAAATTGGAGATGATATATCTTTGGAAATCTAATTATTATTTTTAAGTTATATTATTTTAAGTACTAATTATGATTAGAAGTTCTCTCTGTGCTAAGTAACTAGCATATGATAGACTTAACACAATTTAAATGTTAAATAATTTATCTGAATAAAATGGTACTGAGATAAAAGTTGAAATTTTAAAGTTACCCTTTGAAGGAACTTTTTAAAATATTTAGGATACTTTACTTAGGTTTGTGATTATTTTCTTCAGCTCTTATGTACCCCATTACTAAAGTTTTCTGTAGTCATTAAAGAAAATTCAGGAAATACAGAAGTACAGATGACATTCATAAGCTCAACATATGAAGAAAACCAGTTGAGTTTTCGTCTCTCCCAACCCTTCCCTCCCGCTTTCAGTACCCTCTGTCCCTCTCTTCTTCCCTCTGTCTTTCACTTTCTTCTTTGTGCCTATGACTTTTTCCCCCTGTTACAGTGTAAACATGTGTATATGTCTAATTTTTTAAAAATTAGGTTATATTCATTTCTTGGAATATTTGATAAATCTTATTTTTATTGACTGTATAATCCCATTATAAAAATTATTTTTCTTAATTGTTTCCTGGAGTTGGTTATTTAGTTTAGGTTTTCTATTTTATCATCATGTGGGCAGTGAATGTCTTAACACATGGATTTTTTTCTCTTTGTCTTTTTCCTTAGAATGGAATGATTGGCACTGGAGTAATGTAATGGAATAAGGTTTCATCTTAGACATTGTTAAGGTTCATGATACATGTTGCCACATTGTACCATGTCTTGTAAGCCCAATAAATGTTAACTGGTTTGAAAGTAACGGTAGCTGGGTGGTGGTGGGGAGGTGAGGACCTACGGAGTTGCCAAGCTTGAGTGATAGGCTAGGTTAGCCTTTTATTTCCAAATATTTCTTTCTTTTTTATCTTTAATATATATTTCAAGGTGTATATAAAAGCACCATGGAGAACTTTACATGTTACTGCAAACACACAAACACACATGAACTTATTGCTCAGGTCAAGACGCACAGCGCTGCCGCCACCCCAGAGCTCCTGCCCTTCTGGTTCCCGGTCTCCAAGAGGAAGCTTTCAGCATTTCCCTCCAGGCCTGTTTGCTCAAGTTCGTTTTGTTTTGTTTCTGTGAAACCCTTCATCATGTTTAAAGACGTTCCCTTCTGTACCGGTTTACTAAGAATTTTGTGTTTTGTTCTGTTTGTTTGAACTTAATGCTTTTTTTGTTGTTGTTGCAGCTTTTCATTACTGTATGACTTTTCTCCTTCACTATGTTAATATATTGAATTACATATTATTTAAAATCTTAAACCTAACCTGATTTCTGAGGTAAACCTAATTTGGTTTTACAGTATTACTCTTTTTATGTATTTCTGGATTCAGTTTGATATTCTGTTAATAGTTTTGTATCAGTGAGGTGGCCTATATTGTCCTTGTCAGGATTTGAAATCAGCGGTTATCTCATACTAGCCTTATAAAATGAGCTGACCCTCATTTTCTATTCTGAAAAAGTTTAAGTAGGACTGAATTGTTCCATTAAATTTCTGTGAGAATCTGGCCGAGAAGCCATCTGGGCTGGTAATTTTCTTTGTGGAAAGATTTTTAATTACTCCTTTGATTTTTAATTTTTAACCTTCTCAGATTTTCTGTTGATTATTTTGGTAGTTTTCCCCCTAAGAAGTTGTCCTTTTCATCTAAACTTTTTAAATTTACTAGCATAAAATTATTTATAATAAATATTAGTATCCGTTTAATGGTTGCAGTAAAGAATTATCTTATTGTATCTGTTATAGGCTAAAACTACCTTCTGTTTTTCCTCATTCAGTCTCCCTGGGAATTTAGTAGTCATTCAAAGGAACCAAATTTTGAATCTTGCTGATTCCTTTTCTTTTTATTACATATTTGTTCTCTATTGCATTGATTTCCGCTCTTTATTTCCTTCCTTCTACTTTTTGGGATTTACTTTTTTGTTCTTTTGCTAACTTCTTGTAGATCACTACTTTTCAGCATTTCTCCCTTTTAAATATATGCATTTAAGGCTGAGCATTTCCCTCTAAGTACTGTTTCAGCTAGCAACATTACTCAAATTTTAATATATAGTACTTTTATAATTCACTTTAAAATGGTTTCTAATTTTCACTGGTATCTACTTTAACACTTGGATAAGTTGAATGTATTATATTTCTCGATTTCTGAACACATGGAGATTTTCTAGTTGTTTTCAAATGTCTTTTATTTCTACCAATATAAGATATGTCATCAGAGAACTCTTAACAACATAGCAATGTCATCAGAGAACAATCTCAGTGTTTCAAAGGTCTGTGATTTCAGACCTTTAACATTTGAGATCTGCACTGTGGCCCCAGTATATTATTTTTTTCCCTATAGCTATTGAATGTGGTGTTCTAATATATTTACATTGGATCTTGCTGGTTAATCCCGTATTTCAAATCTTCAGGGTCATAAGTGACCTTTTGTTTGCTTGTATCAATTACACAGACAAGAGTGTATTAAAATATCCCGTTTACCACTGTAGATATTTCCCCTTGTATTCTCTCAGCTTTTGCTTTATTTATTTGAGACATTGCTAGTAGATGAACATATATATATACACTGTGCTTGGTTGCTCAGTCATGTCTGACGCTTTGCAACCCTTTAGACTGTAGCCCTCCGAACTCCCCTGTCCTTGGGATTTTTTAGGCAAGAATACTGGAGTGGGTTGCCATTTCCTTCTCCAGGGGATCTTCTCGACCCAGGGATTGAACCCACATCTCCTGTGTCTCATGCGTTGCCAGCAGATTCTTCCCCTGCTGAGCCATCAGGGAAGCCTAGTATTTGGATAGAAATGTGTAATAGTTATATCTGCTTAGTGACTTACTGTTACAAAGTATTCCACTTTTATTCTGAAAGTGCTTTTTGCATGAAGGTCTAGTTTGTCTGGGATTGATATAACAACACCAGTTTTCTTGTTATTGTTTTCTAAGGCTGATCTACATATGTGGTTTTAAAAAATCATATTCTGCTTTTATGTTATCAAAGCCTGATTGTTTCTTGTCGTATCATCTTGGGTGTTTCTAGCATTGTAACATGTAACTTGCTTCAAATGTAGGCACTAATAAGATACTGAGATAATGTCTTACTTGTTTGAATTTAAAAAGTAATGAGCATGATTTTGAATAAGTACTGAAGTTGTTTTAGGTTTCTCTTATTTTAAACGTTAAAAAATGTAGTTTTGTCAGGAAGAGACTTAAAGATTTATATTCTTGAGCAGATATTACCGGCATGCAGTATACATATCAAAACTTGCAAGAGAAAATGAAATGAACATAAATATGCTGTCCCTGTCTCTTCCCTGGTGGCTTAGACGGAAAAGAACCTGCCTGCAATGCAGGAGACCCTGCTTCAGTCCCTGGGTTGGGAAGACACGCTGGAAAAGGAATGGCAACCCACTCCAGTATTCTTGTCTGGAGAATTTCCTGCACAGAGGAGTCTGGTGGGCTATAGTCCATGGGGGTCACAGAATCAGACACAACTGAACGACTCACACTTTGACTTTTCATCCCTGTCTCTTAGTTACACATGTCCCCTCCACAGAAGCAATCACTGTGTGATTAACACAGGTAACAGTGTAATCACTGTGACCAGTTTCTTGATTAGCTTTTCACACTGTAGTCCACAGAAACCCAAATTTTGCAAATTCAGCTTGTTAGGTGGTCAAATATATACACTACTGTGGTAAACTCTAATTTGTGTCTTCATCACAAGGTAGCATTCTAGAACATGCATTTTAAATCATAATGATAACTCTCATTCAAGCTCCAGAACAGTTTTTTTTTACTTCAAAAGTTACAAAGCAGATACTGGAAGAGGATAAACAGCTTTCTGCTTCAGTCTGATTAGCCAGTCCTTCAGTTTCGAAATCCTACTGGTTTGGGCTTTAACAGAAGTGGTCCCGTGGTTAAGATAATTGGGGAAATTCTGACAAGGATGGCTCATTTGCTAGTTATTCAAGGGGGTGGTTAGGAGGAATTTCTGTTATGGATTACAGTAAGGTGAAAGAATCTGTGTATTTTGCTTATTCTCTGTCTACATGAGCAACAAGTGCTGAGTAGGGCTAGAGGATCGGCTTCCGGGGTCATTCACTCACTCATCTGGCTGGCAAGTTGGTAGTCATTGTAAGGACACTCAGGTAACCTTATGGAAAGGCCATCCTGGGACCCAAATGTTGACCTTTCCATAAGGTTACCTGAGTGGCCTGAGTGTCCTGATAACCCAGAGGCTGGCTCCACAGTAAGCAATCCAAGGGACCAGGGTAGAAGCCACAGTGTCTTACAGTGACGTAGCCTCAGAAGTCACACGCTTCTGCAATGTTTTATTGGTCACTCATGTGTGCTTAGTCATGTTCAATTCTTTGTGACCCTGTGAACAGTAGCCCAGCAGGCTCCTTTGCTCTTGGGATTCTCCAGGCAAGAATACTGGAGTGGGTTGCCATGTCCTCTTCCAGGGGATCTTCTGACCCAGGGACCGAATTCGAGTCTCCTGCGTCTCCTGCATTGGCAGGTGGATTCTTCACCGCTGAGCCACTGGGAAGCCACTGGTCACTCAGGTCAGCTCTGTTCAGCATAGGTGAACACTGTGCTAAAGCTTGCATATCAGAATTTAAAGATTTTTAAGGATAGTCTTTGAAAGTGGCTCTGGTGCCACTCCCCATTTAAATAAGCATTGGATCAGCGATCTTACAGCTGGTGTTTTTGGTAATCTCAAGGTGAATTTATTCAAAAAAGTAATGCTTTTAGGGTGCTGCATACTTTTCTATTATGCATTGCTCAGGAAAATGCCTGTTTGATTGCCAACGTTTGCACAGTGATTTATTTTTTGTTGTATTTGATGCCTGATAAGAACAACATTCACGTAATCTGGGAATATCTAAAGAATTAGTATTCTGGCTTCCTCTTAGAAATTGTAGAATACATCCTCGAGCTTTAATATGGTGCTGAGATCTTGCCTGCCTTATCTATTGATGTTACTGCTTTAATCTAGCCATTGGATCCAGGTGTCATTCAGAACCCTCACTGTATATAGGACGTTTTTATTCAGAAAATAATGAATTCTGACTATACTCTTCACAAAATAAGGTGGTGTGAGTGGTAAAGAACCCACCTGCCAGGGCAGGATATGTAAGATACGTAGGTTCAATCCCTGGGTTGGGAAGATCCCCTGGAGGAGGACATGGCAACCCACTCCAGCATTCTTGCCTGGAGAATCCAATGGACAGAGGAGCCTGGTGGGTTACTGTCCATAGGGTCGAAAGAGTCAGACGCGACTGAAGTGACTTAGCACATACATACTCAGGCTGCTGTAATAGTGTGGAAGAGCAAGGCTGCCCCTGTAAGAGAAGAAAAAAAAAATTGTCCCTGTATTCTTTGTGACAGAAATCTTCAGAGGAGTAGGTATTTGAAGATTTAAGTCTCATAGGGAGAGGGCCAGGAAATTTGTGAATCAGGCATCTGTTTATTTTAAATGTATCCAAGTGAAATATCAGATAGATAGTTGGATATTCACAGAAGAGGGTTAGGATTTAAATTCGAGATTTAACATCATTCAGTTCAGTTCAGTCACTCAGTCGTGTCCGACTCTTTGCGACCCCATGAACTGCAGCACGCCAGGCCTCCCTGTCCATCGCCAACTCCTGGAGTCCACCCAAACCCATGTCCATCGAGTCAGTGATGCCATCCAACCATCCCATCCTCTGTCTTCCCCTTCTCCCCCTGCCCCCAATCCCTCCCAGCATCAGGGTCTTTTCCAATGAGTCAACTCTTTGCATGAGGTGGCCAAAGTACTGGAGTTTCAGCTTCAGCATCAGTCCTGCCAATGAACAGCCAGGGCTGATCTCCTTTAGGATGACCTGGTTGGATCTCCTTGCAGTCCAAGGGGCTCTTCAGGAGTCTTCTCCAACACCACAGTTCAAAAGCATCAATTTTTCGGCGCTCAGCTTGCTTTATAGTCCGACTCTCACATCCATACATGACCACTGGAAAAACCATAGCCTTGACTACACGGACCTTTGTTGGCAAAATAATGTCTTCTTTTTAATAGGCTGTCTAGGTTGGCCATAACTTTCCTTCCAAGGCGCAAGCGTCTTTTAATTTCATGGCTGCAATCACCATCTGCAGTGATTTTGGAGCCCCCCAAAATAAAGTCAGCCACTGTTTCCACTGCTCCCCCATCTATTTGCAATGAAGTGATGGGACCAGATGCCATGATCTTAGTTTTCTGAATGTTGAGCTTTAAGCCAACTTTTTCACTTTTATCAAGAGGCTCTTTAGTTCTTCCTCACTTTCTGCCATAAGGGTGGTGTCATCTGCATGTCTGAGGTTATTGACGTTAAAGCCTTGGGAGTAGGTGAGAAAACAGGAGAGAAAGCAGTCCTGGTACAAGTCCTCAGGCACTCATGTTTTAGAAGACGCCTGAAGAGAAAAAACAAACCAATAGAGGAAATCAGAGGGAGGAGGAAAGCCAGAAGAACAAGTAGAGGACAAGAGAAGACATCTACTTCAAGTAGAAGAGAATGGTCTGCTTGGTCTAATGTTCCTGAAGAGGTTACTGTACTAAGATGAGGCAATGGAATTAGGCCGCTGGGTAGTCATTAGTGACCTTGACAATTGAGTTTCAGGAGATTGTTTAGGATTAGGGTGGGTTAAAGAGTAAATTAAAGGTGAGAAAATAGAGATAGGAAATGAAGGCCACTAGATGAAGAAGTTTTGCTGTGAGTAGAACAAAGAAATGGTCATATCTAATTGGTGGGGCGGGGGAGGTGAAGGGGAGCTGAGGTCAGGAGAGGAATTTCCTGGCCCAGAGATCGAAACCAGGTCTCCTGCATTGCAGTCAGATTCTTTACCATCTGAGCTATCGGGAAGTCCTGAGGAATTTCTTAAGATGTGTAATAATAGAGCACATTTGTTCATGATAGTGGTTCAGTAGAAGAGGAGAAACTGACTATACGGGAGAGAGAGAGGTTAGTCAGTGGTTTTCTTGCAAAGACAGGAGTAGTTGGACTCCATGCCCACGTTAGGGTATTGATCTTTGATAGAAGCAGTGCTGCTTTTTCTATTTTAATAGAAGAGAAGCAGTGTAGAAGCACTACAATTCTACCGATCTTACGGGACTTGGCAAAGAAAGTTTTTTTAAAGATTTATGAAGTAAATATAAGTTTCCGTTTTAAAAATATTTATCTATATTGAAAGAAGGAATTAAATTTGTTAGTTTGCCTTGATTTTCCTTTCTCTCTTTCACTTTTATAGTGTTAAGTGTTCATGTTGAACTCTTACTGTGATTCATTCTCTCAATCCCTAAAATGAATCTGTGTATTAGATCTACTCTGAGTAGTGCAAGTGACCCAGAGGTTTCTGATTTGATTGACACAATCCAGTAATGCCAGGTAGATTTGGTTTTGTCATTTTACTTAAGAATAAATTTGGATTGTTTACCCTGTAATAGAAAACATTTATCTTCAGATACTCAGAAATGAAATAATTTTATAGGCTATACATTGCCTTACCTGCTAAAATTCAGCATAAAGCAGGAGGGAGGGACGACATTAAAAAAAGCAGGAAATGGTAGTATAGAATTAGGCAATGCTATCTTCAGTATATCGGGTATTGAAAAGGTCATTGTTTTCTCATCCAAGGTAAGAACTTGAGGATACCGTGTAAGAATAAAAGTCTTGACCCAAGTATTTGGTTTGAGGTTCTAATAAATAAACATCATTGTTACGCCATAAATTTATTCTTGCATATACAGTAGATTTTGTCTTTAATGTCAATTTAAAAATTGGACTTTTTCTTATCAAATCAAATGTATTTCCAGGGCTCTTTTGTGTGCTATAAACTGATAAAATGATTGGCCAAGTGATCTAAGTATTTTAAATGTTAAGGTGATGGTAGTTTTAATTGTGTTTTGGAAAAAAGGCTATTTTTTAAAAACTCATTCTGTGTGCTCCTTTTTCTTGAATTCACAGTGATACCATAAACATTTGGTGCTGTTTTGGTAATTTAAGTCCCTGAACTCTTTAGTGTTGACATCTCATCTTTATGGAGGAGGGTTTCTAAGTTTGTATTGTAAATTGTACCTTTGGGAGCAGTGTTATAGCTGTTTTAGGTTTTTAGTAAAGATCGAAGCTGAAAACATTAAACAAGACAACAAGACATGATTTTAAAAAGACACATGGGGAGACATAAAATTCTGCTTTAAACATTTATTAAAAAAAAATTAATCAGAATTTGATTTTTTTTTTCCCCCAGACGAAAGATTGCTTAAAACATTGGATGACCAGAAAGTGGAATTTTATCAGATTAGAGCACATTAAGAATTTAGAAAAAACGTTTCCTTTACTAACGAGGAGATGTTTGAATATTTTTTAATTTGGTAAAATGATTGTCAGAGGTGATTTTTTAGTTCTTTGTCTTGTTAAAAACATAAATTAGTAAGTATGCTGTCAAAATTGTCAAAATAAGACTAATTAAAACAATTAAGTTTATTATAGAGTGTAAAATTTTGTGTTTTTTTTTCCTGTTGTTATGTTTTTCAATTGAAAAAGTCTTTGGCCATTAGTTTTAACTATAAATTAGTAGTATATGCATATAATGCTTGGTTATTTCTTCTCTAAAGTAAGAAATATCAACTGGTTCTATTAACTTTTGTAAATCTTGCCATAATCATGTATCCTTCCTTATTTGAAATGTCTGTATTTTTCATTGCCTATAAGAAGATGTCTAAAGTTTTTAGCCTACCAGACAAAATGTAAAACTGCCCTAAAATTCCTAAATATCTTTAAAGGCTACTTCTCTTGCTACTTTCTCTCTGAACTCATTCTTGATTGCCTAGCCAGAAATTATCAAATCTCTCATCCTTTGGTACAGATGTTACCTCGTATTAAAACTTTTCTTGTGCACATTTGTAAGTTGATATCTTACTCCTCTTTGTATCATCTACATTCATACATTCAGCAGTGTTATTGGATGTCTGCTGTGCCCCAAACACTGTTGTAGGTGTGAAGGCAACAGCAGTGCATGAGAATCCAGGTCCCTATCCTCATGAAATTTATGTTCTAGTTTGGGAATGATAATGAGGGAGACAAAATTAAATAAACAGATAGATGCCTAGAGCCTTTTAGATGTTAAATGTTTTGAGGAGAAAACAGTGTATATGATAGAAGGTTTAAGGACAGTACCAGTGTTGATTTGATGGCGATGGAAGATCTCTTTGAAGATGTGACATTTATGCCAAAGCTGAACGATAACAGTGGAGCAGTCATTTGAAGATTTGGGAGCAGAGTTCTCGAACTGAAAGACAGACAGTGCAAAGGCATTAGAGAGAGGAAAGAACGGGGGAGGTGGGGGAAGAGGGTGGGAATGGAAGCAGGAGGTAGGTTATACAGTCTTGTAAGCAGAGGTAAGGGATTTGAAATTTATTCTAATTTAATTTCGAAGCCTGAGAATTGTTGTTTAGTCGATAAGTTGTGTTTGACTTTGCAACCCCATAGACTGTAGCCCATCAGGCTCCTCTGTCTGTGGGATTTCCCAGGCAAGGCTACTGAAGTGGCTTGCCATTTCCTTCTCCAGGGCATCTTCCCCACACAGGGATCAAACCTGCATCTCCTACATTGGCAGGCGAGTTCTTGACTACTGAGCCACCAGGGAAGCCCCGCATTTACGGGTTCATGTGATTACATTGGGCCCACTCAGGGCCACCCTCCCCCTCCTTTATTGAGAGTGTACTATACAACCAGCACAGTACTAGGCACTGATGTGTATTGCTGAGCAAGCAAAGATTTTAATCCAAAAGCCACATAAAAACAAGACGGAAGTGACCTCCATTCTCAAGGAAAGTCCATGTCAAAATGTCCAGGACCATAGTGCTCTGGAATTGGCCTACTTGAATCATAGGAGTTTGACTGTGGTTGTAAGAGTTATTCCTTACAAGTTACAAGGTAACTTTCTCATGTCTCTCAGTTCAGCTCAGTTCAGTCACTCGGTCGTGTCTGACTCTGTGCGACCCCATGAACTGCAGCACACCAGGCCTTCCTGTCCATCCCCAAATCCCAGAGTCCATCCAAACCCATGTCCATCGAGTTGGTGATGCCATCCAACCATCTCATCCTCCATCGTCCCCTTCTCCTCCTGCCCTCAGTCTTTCCCAACATCAGGGTCTTTTCAAATGAGTCAGCTCTTCACATCAGGTGGCCAAAGTATTGGAGTTTCAGCTTCAGCATCAGTCCTTCCAATGAACACCCAGGACTGATCTCCTTTTGGATGGACTGCTTGGATCTCCTTGCAGTCCAAGGGACTCTCGAGTCTCCTCCAGTACCACAGTTCAAAAGCATCAATTCTTCGGTGCCCAGCTTGCTTTATAGTCCAACTCTCACATCCGTACATGACCACTGGAAAAACCATAGCCTTGACTAGACGGACCTTTGTTGACAAAGTAATGTCTCTGCTTTTTAATATGCTGTATAGGTTGGTCATAACTTTCCTCCCAAGGAGTGAGCGTCTTTCAATTTCATGGCTGCCATCACCATCTGCAGTGACTTTGGAGCCCAGAAAAATAAAGTCAGCCACTGTTTCCTCATCTGTTTGTCATGATGTGATGGGACCGGATGCCATGATCTTCGTTTTCTGAATGTTGAGCTTTAAGCCAGCTTTCTCACTCTCCTCTATTTCACTTTCATCAAGAGACTCTTTAGTTCTTCTTCACTTTCTGTCATAAGGGTGGTATCATCTGCATATCTGAGGTTATTGATATTTCTCCCGGCAGTCTTGATTCCAGCTTGTGCTTCCTCCAGCCCAGCATTTCTCATGATGTACTCTGCACATAAGTTAAATAAGCAGGGTGACAATGTACAGCTTTGACATACTCCTTTTCCTATTTGGAACCAGTCTGTTGTTCCATGTCCAGTTCATTTTTTGTTTGTTTGTTGTTTTTTGGTTTTTTCCATGTCCAGTTCTAACTGTTGCTTCCTGACCTGCATACAGGTTTCTCAACAGGCAGGTCAGGTGGTCTGGTATTCCCGTCTCTTTCAGAATTTTCCTGTTTGTTGTGATCCACACAGTCAAAGGCTTTGGCAAGTCAACAAAGCAGAAATAGATGTTTTTCTGGGACTCTCTTGCTTTTTCGGTGATCCAGCAGATGTTGGCAATTTGATCTCTGGTTCCTCTGCCTTTTCTAAAACCGGCTTGAACATCTGGAAGTTCACGGTTCACGTATTGCTGAAGCCTGGCTTGGAGAATTTTGAGCATTACTTTACTAGCGTGTGAGATGAGTGCAATTGTGTGGTCGTTTGAGCATTCTTTGGCATTGCCTTTCTTTGGGGTTGGAATGAAAACTGACCCTTTCCAGTCCTGTGGCCACTGCTGAGTTTTCCAAATTTGCTGGCATACTGAGTGCTGCACTTTGACAGCAAGCATCATCTCTTAGGATTTGGAACAGCTCAACTGGAATTCCATCACCTCCACTAGCTTTGTTCATAGTGAGACTTCCTCAGGCCCATTTGACTTCGGACTCCAGGATGTCTGGCTCTAGGTGAGTGATCACACCATCGTGATTATGTGGGTTATGAAGATCTTTTTTCTCATGTCACTACATGGTTCTTTATTGCATCCATACTGGTCTTAACTAAAGCAGATATTTTCAATGCCAGCATTGGATAAATGTCAGCCAAACAGAGCCAAAACAAACTTTGCCATTGTTCTGAGCTTTAGGGCAAGGGTCACAGTGCTCTGGGGCTCATCTTCCCCATGTAAGCTCATTCTTTAGAGTGTGTTCCTTCTTTAGGGTTGCAGGCTACCATATGGCATGCAGAGAAAGTGCCAAACGAGTGACAGTGAATCTTGTCTCCTTTTTTTTAAAGTCTGCTAATTAATAACTTTAGTTAACATCTGCCAAGTCCTTCTTACCATGTAATATAGCGTATTCACTACCGTAACACCAGGGCATACATGTTTGACGTCTTTAATATCATATAAGAGCAGTGAAGCAGAATTAACTCTGACAGAGTTAATTTTTGAGTCATTCCAGTTTTTAAATTTCTTTTACCTTTACTTATATGCCTACCTTCAAGGATTACCTTGATAGTGACGCCTGATAGATTAGCCATACTCCATAAGACAACCCGAAACTGTTTATCTTTAGTTTTAGTTATTTAACTAACTGAACATAAAAATGTGGAAATGCCTCTTGCATTTAGAGATTTTGTTCTAGATATCTTCCAGAGAAAGCTGTGGTTACTCATTGATAAAAAGTTGTGGGTCAAGAGAATTTATTGATACTGTCTAAGCTGTTTGAGATTTTTTGTTTTCACTTATTCTGATTATTTAAAAGATGTATTCACTCAATAAATGTTTATTGAGCAGCGCTAGGTGCTAGGATGATAATAACTGAACACGTAACTTCTTTTGGTAATTAATTAATTTATTTCAATTGGAAGCTAATTACTTTACAGTGTTGTAGTGTGTTTTGCAGCACATTGACATGAATCAGTCATGGGTGTACATGTGTCCCCCATCCTGAACCCCCCTCCCACCTCCCTCCCCATCCCATCCCTCTGGGTCATCCCAGTGCACCAGCCCTGAGCACCGTGCCTCATGCATCAAGCCTGTCCGGGTGATCTGTTTCACATATGATAATATACATGTTTCAATGCTATTCTCTCAAATCATCCCACCCTCGCCTTCTCCCCCAGAGTCCAAAAGTCTGTTCTTCACACATGTGTCTCTTTGGCTGTCTCGCATATAGATAGGGTCATCGTTACCGTCTTTCTAAATTCCATGTATATGCGTTAGTACACTGTATTGGTGTTTTTCTATCTTCACTCTGTATAAATAGGCTCCAGTTTCATCCACCTCATTAGAACTGATTCAAATGCATTCTTTTTAATGGCTGAGTAACATTCCACTGTATATGTGTACCACAGCTTTCTTATCCGTTCGTCTGCCGATGGACATCTAGGTTGCTTCCATGTCCTGGCTATTGTAAACAGTGCTGCGATGAACATTGGAGTACATATGTCTCCTTCAATTCTGGTTTCCTTGGTGTGTATGCCTAGCAGTGGGATTGCTCGGTCGTATGGCAGTTCTATTTCCAGTTTTTTAAGGAATCTCCACACTGTTCTCCACGGTGGCTGTACTAGTTTGCATTCCCACCAACAGTGAAAAGACAGCCTTCAGAATGAGAGAAAATAATAGCAAACAAAGCAACTCGCAAAGAATTAATCTCAAAAACATACAAGCAACTCCTGCAGCTCAGTTCCAGAACAAGAAAAGACCCAATCAATAAATGGGCCAAAGAACTAAACAGACATTTCTCCAAAGAAGACATACAGATGGCTAACAGACACATGAAAAGATGCTCAACATCACTCATTATCAGAGAAATGCAAATCAAAACCACAATGAGGTACCATGTCACGCTAGTCAGAATGGGTGCTATCCAAGAGTCTGCAGGCAATAAGTGCTGGAGAGAGTGTGGAGGAAAGGGAACCCTCTTACACTGTTGGTGGGAATGCAAACTGAACACGTAACTTTTTAGGAATCATGAGACTCTGAAGGAGAAACAAGCTGCTCTGGGAGATAACACAGTCGTCGTTTAGTAACTGTGAGTGGTTGGTTCTGAGACCTTGGAGGATATCAAAACCCAGAGATGCTCAAGTCCCTTTTATTAATATAAAACAGTATAGTATTTACATATAGTCTACATATATCCCTCCCATTATACTTTAAGTCGTCTCTAGGTTTGTTATAATAACCTTGTAAGTGCTATGTAAGTAGTTGCCAGGCTGCTTGGCAAATGCAAGTTTTGTCTTTTGGAACTTTCCCCAGATCTTTTCTGTATATTTTTGACCCGTGGCTGGTTGAATCCACAGTGGTTGAATGGAGAACCCAAGGATACAGAGCACCTACTGTACGTATATCTAGGTAGGTGGTCTAGCATGATCTGCTCATGAGGATTTGACCAACACTGGCTTGCCACTTCACTGTGGGTGGACCTGAATTAACCTTGAAATTTCTTTGAGCGTCAGTTTTCTATGTATGTGAATAGTAATCTTTAATTGGAGTTCCTGTGCCCTTTTGCAGTAGCACTAGCAATTTTGAATTAATTTGTATTAAGAAAGGCTCCCCCACAATTTATATATGTACCTGAATCTGCCTTTGGCTCCCTTACTTTTCTTCTCCTTCAAATGTGATGATTTCAAATTGTGTCCAAACTAGAGGTACTTAACTTTTGGAGGAAAAAATACAGAAATAATGTGTGTTAGTTGGTAGAAGTGTTATAAAATTTAGAAAAATGACGATTTTTATCATTTCTACACCCAGGGAAGACCCTTGACATTTTAGTGATCTTTCAGTCTTCTCTGTGCACATACATAGTTCATTTAAAAAAAGACAAGGCTAGTTGGCTAGATAGTATCATATTACAAATACAGTATGTATTTAACTTTAATTCATAATTATTATGATCACTGTCATTTAATAAATTTATATAATTATTAGATTATATAAATTATACAACTATCATAACTTATATAATTTAACAAAATATTTATAATATATGTTATCTAGTTATAAATATTTGTGTATTAATAATTTGATAATTCTGCATTTTCACTTAATGCCACATGAATTACATAATACAATTGTATCTAATTATCTTCTATGACATAATTTAATTTTGTTAAGGTTGGAATGATGCATTTCTCAAATGTTTGGTAGAAGGTGTTTATAAAGCCATTTGAATCTGGTATTTTTGTGTGTGTTGGACAGAGGAAAGGGGAAACATTTAAACTCCTCTAGCTTTCAGTAGTTGTAGAACTATTAAGATTATCTATTTCTTTCTTGAGTCAATTCCCCCCACCTTTAAACTGTGTTCACTTTATATATTTGGGATCTTGTCTGTCTCTAATATTCAATCTTTTAAAGAAACTAACCTTTTGCTCTGATCTTCAAACTTTACAAAAACGTATACAATGAAAAGGAAGGCATCTTCTCAGCAGAGCTGAGACCTTTCCAGAGGCAGTCAGTGTACTTTTTCTCAATGACCTTTTTATCTTTTTACAACCCTTTTATTTTTTACTAAAACAGGATGAACAGTATGAGACGTAGTGATCAGTACTCTCTTGTTTTCTCTCTTCTTTTTGTTTGTTTGTACATCAACCTCATTTTTAATGCCAGTGTAATATTCCACTTCATGGATGTATCCTGTTTAATTAAAAGTAGTTATGCTTTTTTCCCAGTAAAAACCTGTCCCATTTGTTTGATATAACCTAAGAACTTGATTTATTAACCCTACTGTAGTAATAGACATAATCATTTCAGAGGTCCAACAAGCCTTCCATGTGCCTTACCCTTTCACAAATAAGTTGAAATTAAAATGTTCGTTGCTCTATAATAGCCTCCTTGGAAGAGGGTATGTTCCATTTAAGTATTTTTAATTACAAACACAACTCTCTTCTGAAATTTAAATGCCATGTGATGTTGTTAGCACTTGAACCCCTGTTTCTTCTATAACTTACCCTAATGTGCAGTTTGAGAGATAGGTGCCGTCTTATGCTTCCTCATGGCTGCCCTGCTGCCCTTGCCACTTATTTATTTATTTATTTTTCATTTATTTTTATTAGTTGGAGGCTAATTACTTTACAGTATTGTAGTGGGTTTTGTCATACATTGACATGAATCAGCCATGGATACACATGTGTTCCCCATCTCGATCCCCCCTCCCACCTCCCTCTCCACCCGATCCCTCTGGGTCTTCCCAGTGCACCAGCCCCGAGCACTTGTCTCATGCATGCAACCTGGGCTGGTGATCTCTTTCACCATAGATAATATACATGTGTCGATGCTGTTCTCTCGAAACATCCCACCCTCGCCTTCTCCCACAGAGTCCAAAAGTCTGTTCTGTACATCTGTGTCTCTTTTTCTGTTTTGCGTATAGGGTTATCATTACCATCTTTCTAAATTCCATATATATGTGTTAGTATGCTGTAATGTTCTTTATCTCTCTGTCTTACTTCATTCTGTATAATGGGCTCCAATTTCATCCATCTCATTAGAACTGATTCAAATGAATTCTTTTTAATGGCTGAGTAATATTCCATGGTGTATATGGACCACAGCTTCCTTATCCGTTCGTCTGCTGATGGGCATCTAGGTTGCTTCCATGTCCTGGCTATTATAAACAGTGCTGCGATGAACATTGGGGTGCACGTGTCTCTTTCAGATCTGGTTTCCTCGGTGTGTATGCCCAGAAGTGGGATTGCTGGGTCATATGCTTGCCGCTTATTTCAAGTTCATCTTCTTACATGTCTTTGAGATGCTACCTTTACTATGACTAACTTTTCATATACTTCTGGAATTTAAAAAAATGTGTTCCCTTGGTTGATCTGCCAGTATCATAGCTTTTTAAAGTCTTTTTATTTTTAAATGACTTTGTACTTATAAAAGAGAAAAATAAGAGAGTTCCTATGTACCCTTCAGTTAGTTTCTCCTAATGTTAACATCTTATATATCCATAGTATAATGATAAGAGCTAAGAAATTAGCTTACTGATACAGTACATTTGACTTCGTACTCTTTTAATTATAATGGCTTTGCAGCAATTATTTAATATGTCATAGGAATACTCTTGCTCTTCCCTTCATATTTTCCCTTTTTTTTGCTTGTTTTTTCTTTCCAGTTGTCTAGCTGTAGCAAACAAAATAAAAAATTTATATAATATTTATTTAGGGACCATGTAAAATTAACTCAGGGAGAAAGAACATCATTATGCTACTGAATCTTTAGTACAGAAGCAAGATATGTCTTTCCATTTGTTGAAATCTCCCTTTGTGTCTCTCAGAAGTGTTCCATAGTTTTTCTCATACATGTTTTGAACTCTTTATTCAGTTTGTGCCTGTTTTTTTAAAAATTATAGATAAGATCTTTTCTTTCATTTAATCGTTTATCTGGTTTCTCTTTGTACATATAAAGGAAAGATTCCTTTATGATTTGTACTTGACTAAACTACTAGATTATATTGTTGTAGTAATATTTAGTTGGTTCTTTTGGATATTCTAGTTATTTAATTGTACCCCTACCAGTAGTATTCCTTTCTAATTTCATTCTCTGTGTTGACTGATAAAAATGAGTAACAGTGGTAAAAATGGGGCTTTCCCTGACTCTAGTAATATAGTATATCTAGTATTTCCTCATCGGGTGGTGCTGGCTTATTGTGGGTCTGAAATATATTGTGTTTAAAAAGTGTGCTTTTATATCCAGTATTTTCAGTAAGAATGGGCATTGAGTTTTTAAGGCGTCTTTTCATCACCTTCGGCATGATAATATTTTTCTTCTATGTAGCTCTATTAATGTGTTGGGTGATATCAGTTTTACAACAGTGACTTTTGTTGTAAATTTTTGTTGATCTAAGTCAAATCCCTTGTGACTATACAGTGGAAGTGAGAAATAGATTTAAGGAACTAGATCTGACAGACAGAGTGCCTCATGAACTATGGACGGAGGTTCATGACATTGTACAGAAGACAGGGATCAAGACCATCCCCAAGAAAAAGAAATGCAAAAAGGCAAAATAGCTCTCTGAGGAGGCTTTACAAATAGCTGAGGAAAGAAGAGAAGTCACAAGCAAACAAGAAAAGGAAAGATACACCAATGTGAATGCAGAGTTCCAAAGAATAGCAAAGAGAGATAAGGCAGTCTTCCTCAATGATCAGTGCACAGAAACAGAGGGAAACAATAGAATGGGAAAGACTAGAGATGACTTCAAGAAAATCAGAGATACCAAGGGAATATTTCTTGCAAAGATGGGCTCAATAAAGGACAGAAATGGTATTTACCTAACAGAAGCAGAAGATGTTAAGAAGAGGTGGCGAGAATACACAGAAGAATTGTACAAAAAAAGATCTTCACAACACAGATAACCACCTTGGTGTGCTCACTCACCTAGAGCCAGACATCCTGGAATGTGAAGTCAAGTGGGCCTTAGGAAGCATCACTATGAACAGAGCTAGTGGAGGTGATGGAATTCCAGCTGAGCTACTTCAAATCCTAAAAGATGATGCTGTCAAAGTGTTGCACTCAGTAGGCCAGCAAATTGAGTGGCCACAGGACTGAAGAAGGTCAGTTTTCATTCCAATCCTTAAGAAAGGCAATGCCAAAGAATGCTCAAAGTACTGCACAATTGCACTCATCTCACACACTAGTAAAGTAATGCTCAAAATTCTCCAAGCCAGGCTTCAACAATACGTGAACCATGAACTTCCAGATGTTGAAGCTGGTTTTAGAAACGGCAGAGGAACCAGAGATCAAATTGCCAACATCTGCTGGATCGTCACAAGGGCAAGAGGGTTCCAGAAAAACATCTATTTCTGCTCTACTGACTATGCCAAAGCCTCTGACAGTGTGGACCACAACAAACTGGAAAATTCTGAAAGAGACGGGAATGCCAGACCACTTGACTTGCCTGTTGAGAAAGCTGTATGCAGGTCAGGAAGCAACAGTTAGAACTGACATGGAACAACAGACTGGTTCCAAATAGGAATAGGAGTACGTCAAGGCTGTATCTTGTCACCCTCCTTATTTAACTTATATGCAGAGTACATCATGAGAAACCCTGGGCTGGATGAAGCATAAGCTGGAATCCAGATTCCTGGGAGAAATATCAATAACATCAGATATGCAGATGACACCCTCCTTGTGGCAGAAAGTGAAGAAGAACTAAAGAGCCTCTTGATGAAAGTGAAAGAGGAGAGTGAAAAAGGTGGCTTAATGCTCAACACTCAGAAAACAAAGTTCATGGCATCCGGTCCCATGATTTCATGGCAAATAGATGGGGAAACAGTGGAATCAGTGGTAGACTTTATCTTTCTGGGCTCCAAAATCACTGCAGATGGTGACTACAGCCAAGAAATTAAAAGATGCTTACTCCTTGGATGAAAATTATGACCAAGCTAGACAGCATATTAAAAAACAGAGACATTACTTTGCCAGCAAAGGTCTGTCTAGTCAAGGCTATGGTTTTCCCAGTAGTCATGTATGGATGTGAGAGTTGGACTATAAAGAAAGTTTAGCACCAAAGAATTGATGCTTTGGAACTGTGATGTTGGAGAAGACTCTTGAGAGTCACTTGGACTGCAAGGAGATCCAACCAGTCCATCCTAAAGGAAATCAGTCCTGAATATTCATTGGAAGAGCTGATTTTGAAGCTCAAACTCCAATACTTTGGCCACCTGATTTGAAGAGCTGACTAATATGAAAAGACCCTGGTGCTGGCAAAGGTTGAAGGCAGGAAGAGGAGGGGATAACAGAGGATGAGATGGTTGGATGACACCACCAACTCAGTGGTCATGAGTTTGAGAAAACTCCACCACTTGTTGATGGACCATGGGGTAGCAAAAATTCGGACATGATGAGCAACTGAATTGAACTGAACTGAGTGCTTCCTTGGTGGCTCAAATGGTAAAGAATCCACCTGTAATGCAAGAGACCTGGGTTTGATCCCTGGGTTGGAAGATCCCTTGGAGGAGGGCATGGCAACCCACTCCAGTAATGCATCACTAGCTGCATTTCAGCGCCACAGGCTTAAATGATAATTTGGATGCATGTGTGCCTGCTAAGTCATCACTTAGCAGACATCTCAGACTCTTTGGTACCCCATGGGCTATTGCCCATCACGCTCCTTTGCCCATGGGGTTTTGCCAGAAAGAATACTGAGTGGGCAGCCCATCCCCATCTCTTTCCTATGCTTCAAGCCCTGACAGTCACTTTCCTTTACTTCACGTACACACACACACACACACAAACACAAACACACACACACACACACACACACACACACACACACACACACACACACACACACACACACACGAAGAGAGAGTGGGGTGTTTTAGACTTTAAGGCCGCTATAACAAATTGCCATGAACTGGGTAGCTTAAAAGAATGGATATTTATTGTCTCACAGTTTTGGAGCCTCTAAATCTGATATCAAGTTGTTGACACGACTGTGTTTCCCTGAAATCTGTAGAGAAATCCTCACTTGCCTCTTCCTCAGTATTGGTGGCTGGCCAGCAGTCTTTGGTATTCCTTGGCTTGCAGTTGCACGACACCAATCTTTGCCTTTGCCATCTAACAGCCTTCTCCCCGTGTGTCTCTTCCTCCATTTGGCTGACTTCTTAGAAGGACACTAGTTATTGGATTAGGGGTCCACCTACTCCAGTATGGCCTCATTTGAACTTAATTACATCGGCAATGATCCTATTCCCAAATAAGCTCATATTATTGAGTACTTGAGGTTAGGAATTCAACATATGTTTTGAGGAGTGGGAAAATATTCAACCAACAACAGATGGTAACCATGAGGAGAGCATCCCACAGAAACCAAAGACATTGCCTTGATTCCAGAATTTATTCCAAGAAGGAGTCCTACTACAGTGGGGATAGAAGATCGAAGAATCTTTTAAAGTATGTATTCCCACCTACTATTTGGTTTGCTTATGGACTAACTGGGTTTGATTGACAGGTGTATGCTATCATGATTTAATGATATTAAAAAAACTGAATGCCTTCATATAAAGCCTGAATGGCCCTGGATACAGGATAGCGGCCCTATCCTTTCTCATAGTTTCCCCCAGCTATATTGTTTGGAGGGAAATGATGGTGTATAATTTTGATGAGCAAATGGGAGAAGTGATTGTTGTGATGAGGCTGTCACTCTTTGCCAGAGAACTGTCTTTGATGTCTAAAGTATTACTTGGGACCTAGATGAAAGAGTCATAAAATAACAAGCCTAACCAAGGGGATGCAGCTAGCATTTAGGAAATGCACCCATTTTTCTGTATCTCCTCTTTTCCTTTGATCAAATGTGTACATATTATTAATAAAAAGAAATACAAATTTTAAAAAGACATGAAGAGGGAATGGTCAAATGAACCCTGCCAGAGTCCAAAAGAAAAAAAAAAAATGACAGCAATTTCACATCAGGCCGTTTGCTGAGATCCTATACAAGAACAGCAGTATGATTGGGATTCTTAAATGGCAGTGGCTGAAATGGCTAATAAAAGCCTGCTAATGACACAGAATCAAATCACCAAACAAACCCATCTCAAAATCCAGTTTCTCTCGAAGGGAAGGGCATGAACTTTATGGTTGGCACTGTCTCTTAATGTAGGACCTTAGGCAAGTTACTTAATCTCTCTCAAGTTTGCTATGTATGAAACTAAGGATAACTACCTAGCAAGGCTGTAGTGACAATTAAGCCAAACGCAGGACACATGTAACAGGTGCTTCACTAAATCGAAGCCTTCCACCTCCCAGCCCTTCAAATATATGCAAAATACAATCTTTGCCCACTACCCCTCACCTACTCTTCATCTCATTCTCTTCCTCTCTCTCTCTCTCTGCCAAAGTTCTTATTTATAATCTAGCAGAGGGTATATAAACAGGAAATGATTTGCATTTATTTTTAAAAGCCAGTGTAAAACAATGTAGTATACCCCTGGCTACTTAAGTGCTGACAAACTCGACATTCCTAAAAACAGCAAACACATATTGAGTGATCATTCATGCCAGGCATGGTGCTAGGCATGGAGTATTCACTAGTAAGTGAAACATCTTCCCTCCCTGGTGGAGTTCAGTTTAGTGAACTGAATGGTGAAGAAGCAATGAATATATAATTGAAAAATATGTTCAGTGCCCATAAAGAAATGATCAGGTGCAATGATGGAGACTAATGAAAGGGCAGGTGGGATACTTAGTTTAGGAAGGATGGCCTTTCTGAGGTGACATTTAAACTGAAACCTGAAAGATGAGAAGCTAGATGTGTAAAGAACAAGAGCAAGTGTCTTCAAGACAGTGGAATCAGCATGTCCAGCGAGGCAGTCAGGAGCTAGAAGTGTTTGAGGAGGAGTTCTGGCAGTGTCAGCAAGATGGAGGGGCTGCCATGAGGTAAAAATCCAGTTTCTTACCATGGCCTCAATGTCCCACCTAAACTGCCCCTGTCCCCCCCCGCACTCCCCCACATATCCTCCCCAGGTGTCCACATCACCTAGTCTTTCTGTCCTTTATGTGCTGGTCTCACTCCCACCTCAAGAATGAGAGGTTTGCTGCATTTGCTGTTCTTCTGTCTAGAACGCTCTGCCTGGATGACTCTCATAGCTTCTGGCCCCCGTGGTCAGTCAGGCCTCAGATCAAGTGTCATCTCTGGAGAGAGATCGCTAATTACCACCCCTCACCCAGCATAAACTTTTGGTGGTTTTTTCCTCTTCCCATCCCTCACCACTATCAAACGTTATTTCGATGATTTTTTGAAGTTTGTTTTTTTGTTTGTTTGTTTTATACTTTCCCCTAAAATAGAAGTCCCATGAGTTTATATTTCTTATTGCTATAACCTAGAACCATATCTAGACTATAAATGAAACTCAAATAGTACTTGTTGAATTTACAATGAATGAAATAAAGCTTAAAGAGGTAAGGCGAGGTATTAGAAAAGAACTAACCAAATTGTGTGAGAGTAAGGACTTCCTGGAAGAGGTATGTTTTCAGTTATTAAAATCAAAGGGGCAAGAGAGCAAAGGTGGCGTGCAGGTAACAAACAAGAATTGTGGAAGTCACTCGTTCATCCCTGTCCTTTTTCACTAGATTAGGAACACCTTTAGCACTGGACGGAGAAGGCGATGGCACCGCACTTCAATACTCTCATTTGGAAAATCCCATGGACGGAGGAACCTGGTGGGCTGCAGTCCATGGTGTAGCAAAGATTCGGACATGACTGAGCAACTGAATTGAACTGAACTGAGTGCTTCCTTGGTGGTTCAGATGGTAAAGAATCCGCCTGTAATGCAAGAGACCTGGGTTTGATTTCTGGGTTGGAAGATCCCTTGGAGGAGGGCATGGCAACAAACTCCAGTAATGCATCACTAGCTGCATTTCAGCGCCACAGGCTTAAATGATATTTTGCATGCATGTGTGCCTGCTAAATCATCACTTAGCAGACATCTGAGACTCTTTGGTACCCCATAGGCTATTGCCCATCACGCTCCCTTACCCATAGGGTTTTGCCAGAAAGAATACAGGAGTGGGAAGCCCATCCCCATCTCTTTCCTCTGCTTCAAGCCCTGACAGTCTCTTTCCTTTACTTCACGTCCACACACACACACACAGACACACACACACACACACAGACACACACAAAGAGAAAGTGCGGTGTATTAGATTTTAAGGCCCCTATAACATATTGCCATGAACTGGGTAGCTTAAAACAATGGATATTTACTGTCTCACAGTTTTGGAGCCTCTACATTTGATATCAAGTTGTTGACACGAGTGTGTTTCCCCTGAAATCTGTAGAGAAATCCTCACTTGCCTCTTCCTCAGTATTGGTGGCTGGCCAGCAGTCTTTGGTGTTCCTCGGCTTGCAGGTGCACGACACCAATCTTTGCCTTTGCCATCAAACAGCCTTCTCCCCGTGTGTCTCTTCCTCCATTTGGCTGACTTCTTAGAAGGACACTAGTTATTGGATTAGGGGTCCACCTACTCCAGTATGGCCTCATTTGAACTTAATTATATCGGCAATGATCCTATTTCCAAATAAGTTCATATTGTTGAGTACTTGAGGTGAGGAATTCAACATATCTTTTGAGGAGTGGGAGAATATTCAACCAACAACAGATGCTAACCATGAGGAGAGCATCTCACAGAAACCAAAGACATTGCCTTGATTCCAGAATTTATTCCAAGATGGAGTCCTACTATAGTGGGGGTAGAAGAACAAAGAAACTTTTTAAGTGTGTTTATCCAGCTACTATTTGGTTTGCTTATGGACTAACTGGCTTTGATTGACCGGTGTATGCTATCATGAGTTAATGATATTAAAGAAACTGAATGCCTCCATATAAAGGCTGAATGGCCCTGGATACAGGATAGCAGCCCTATTCTTTCTCATAGTTTCCCCCAGCTATCCTGTTTGGAGGGAAATGATGGTGTATAATTTTGATGAGCAAATGGGAGAAGTGATTGTTGTGATGAGGCTGTCACTCTTTGCCAGAGAACTGTCTTTGATGTCTAAAGTATTACTTGGGACCTAGATGAAAGAGTCATAAAATAACAAGCCTAACCAAGGGGATGCAGCTAGCATTTAGGAAATGCACCCATTTTTCTATATCTCCTCTTTTCCTTTGATCAAACGTGTACATATTATTAATAAAAAGAAATACAAATTTTAAAAAGACATGAAGAGGGAATGGTAAAATGAACCCTGCCATAGTCCAAAAGAAAAAAAATCACAGCAATTTCACATCAGGCCCTTTGTTGAGATCCTATACAAGAACAGCAGTATGATTGGGATTCTTAAATGGCAGTGGCTGAAATGGCTAATAAAAGCCTGCTAATGACACAGAATCAAATCACCAAACAAACCCATCTCAAAATCCAGTTTCTCTCGAAGGGAAGGGCATGAACTTTATGGTTGGCACTGTCTCTTAATGTAGGACCTTAGGCAAGTTACTTAATCTCTCTCAAGTTTGCTATGTATGAAACTAAGGAAAACTACCTCGCAAGGCTGTAGTGACAATTAAGCCAAACGCAGGACACATGTAACAGGTGCTTCACTAAATCGAAGCCTTCCACCTCCCAGCCCTGCAAATATATGCAAAATACAATCTTTGCCCACTACCCCTCACCTACTCTTCATCTCATTCTCTTCCTCTCTCTCTCTCTCTCTCTCTGCCAAAGTTCTTATTTATAATCTAGCAGAGGGTATATAAACAGGAAATGATTTGCATTATTTTTTAAAAACCAGTGTAAAACAATGTAGTATACCCCTGGCTACTTAAGTGCTGACAAACTCGACATTCCTAAAAACAGCAAACACATATTGAGTGATCATTCATGCCAGGCATGGTGCTAGGCATGGAGTATTCACTAGTAAGTGAAACATCTTCCCTCCCTGGTGGAGTCAGTTTAGTGAACTGAATGGTGAAGAAGCAATGAATATATAATTGAAAAATATGTTCAGTGCCCATAAAGAAATGATCAGGTGCAATGATGGAGACTAATGAAAGGGCAGGTGGGATACTTAGTTTAGGAAGGATGGCCTTTCTGAGGTGACATTTAAACTGAAACCTGAAAGATGAGAAGCTAGATGTGTAAAGAACAAGAGCAAGTGTCTTCAAGACAGTGGAATCAGCATGTCCAGCGAGGCAGTCAGGAGCTAGAAGTGTTTGAGGAGGAGTTCTGGCAGTGTCAGCAAGATGGAGGGGCTGCCATGAGGTAAAAATCCAGTTTCTTACCATGGCCTCAATGTCCCACCTAAACTGCCCCTGTCCCCCCCCGCACTCCCCCACATATCCTCCCCAGGTGTCCACATCACCTAGTCTTTCTGTCCTTTATGTGCTGGTCTCACTCCCACCTCAAGAATGAGAGGTTTGCTGCATTTGCTGTTCTTCTGTCTAGAACGCTCTGCCTGGATGACTCTCATAGCTTCTGGCCCCCGTGGTCAGTCAGGCCTCAGATCAAGTGTCATCTCTGGAGAGAGATCGCTAATTACCACCCCTCACCCAGCATAAACTTTTGGTGGTTTTTTCCTCTTCCCATCCCTCACCACTATCAAACGTTATTTCGATGATTTTTTGAAGTTTGTTTTTTTGTTTGTTTGTTTTATACTTTCCCCTAAAATAGAAGTCCCATGAGTTTATATTTCTTATTGCTATAACCTAGAACCATATCTAGACTATAAATGAAACTCAAATAGTACTTGTTGAATTTACAATGAATGAAATAAAGCTTAAAGAGGTAAGGCGAGGTATTAGAAAAGAACTAACCAAATTGTGTGAGAGTAAGGACTTCCTGGAAGAGGTATGTTTTCAGTTATTAAAATCAAAGGGGCAAGAGAGCAAAGGTGGCGTGCAGGTAACAAACAAGAATTGTGGAAGTCACTCGTTCATCCCCGTCCTTTTTCACTAGATTAGGAACACCTTTAGCACTGGACGGAGAAGGCGATGGCACCGCACTTCAATACTCTCATTTGGAAAATCCCATGGACGGAGGAACCTGGTGGGCTGCAGTCCATGGTGTAGCAAAGATTCGGACATGACTGAGCAACTGAATTGAACTGAACTGAGTGCTTCCTTGGTGGTTCAGATGGTAAAGAATCCGCCTGTAATGCAAGAGACCTGGGTTTGATTTCTGGGTTGGAAGATCCCTTGGAGGAGGGCATGGCAACAAACTCCAGTAATGCATCACTAGCTGCATTTCAGCGCCACAGGCTTAAATGATATTTTGCATGCATGTGTGCCTGCTAAATCATCACTTAGCAGACATCTGAGACTCTTTGGTACCCCATAGGCTATTGCCCATCACGCTCCCTTACCCATAGGGTTTTGCCAGAAAGAATACAGGAGTGGGAAGCCCATCCCCATCTCTTTCCTCTGCTTCAAGCCCTGACAGTCTCTTTCCTTTACTTCACGTCCACACACACACACACAGACACACACACACACACACAGACACACACAAAGAGAAAGTGCGGTGTATTAGATTTTAAGGCCCCTATAACATATTGCCATGAACTGGGTAGCTTAAAACAATGGATATTTACTGTCTCACAGTTTTGGAGCCTCTACATTTGATATCAAGTTGTTGACACGAGTGTGTTTCCCCTGAAATCTGTAGAGAAATCCTCACTTGCCTCTTCCTCAGTATTGGTGGCTGGCCAGCAGTCTTTGGTGTTCCTCGGCTTGCAGGTGCACGACACCAATCTTTGCCTTTGCCATCAAACAGCCTTCTCCCCGTGTGTCTCTTCCTCCATTTGGCTGACTTCTTAGAAGGACACTAGTTATTGGATTAGGGGTCCACCTACTCCAGTATGGCCTCATTTGAACTTAATTATATCGGCAATGATCCTATTTCCAAATAAGTTCATATTGTTGAGTACTTGAGGTGAGGAATTCAACATATCTTTTGAGGAGTGGGAGAATATTCAACCAACAACAGATGCTAACCATGAGGAGAGCATCTCACAGAAACCAAAGACATTGCCTTGATTCCAGAATTTATTCCAAGATGGAGTCCTACTATAGTGGGGGTAGAAGAACAAAGAAACTTTTTAAGTGTGTTTATCCAGCTACTATTTGGTTTGCTTATGGACTAACTGGCTTTGATTGACCGGTGTATGCTATCATGAGTTAATGATATTAAAGAAACTGAATGCCTCCATATAAAGGCTGAATGGCCCTGGATACAGGATAGCAGCCCTATTCTTTCTCATAGTTTCCCCCAGCTATCCTGTTTGGAGGGAAATGATGGTGTATAATTTTGATGAGCAAATGGGAGAAGTGATTGTTGTGATGAGGCTGTCACTCTTTGCCAGAGAACTGTCTTTGATGTCTAAAGTATTACTTGGGACCTAGATGAAAGAGTCATAAAATAACAAGCCTAACCAAGGGGATGCAGCTAGCATTTAGGAAATGCACCCATTTTTCTATATCTCCTCTTTTCCTTTGATCAAACGTGTACATATTATTAATAAAAAGAAATACAAATTTTAAAAAGACATGAAGAGGGAATGGTAAAATGAACCCTGCCATAGTCCAAAAGAAAAAAAATCACAGCAATTTCACATCAGGCCCTTTGTTGAGATCCTATACAAGAACAGCAGTATGATTGGGATTCTTAAATGGCAGTGGCTGAAATGGCTAATAAAAGCCTGCTAATGACACAGAATCAAATCACCAAACAAACCCATCTCAAAATCCAGTTTCTCTCGAAGGGAAGGGCATGAACTTTATGGTTGGCACTGTCTCTTAATGTAGGACCTTAGGCAAGTTACTTAATCTCTCTCAAGTTTGCTATGTATGAAACTAAGGAAAACTACCTCGCAAGGCTGTAGTGACAATTAAGCCAAACGCAGGACACATGTAACAGGTGCTTCACTAAATCGAAGCCTTCCACCTCCCAGCCCTGCAAATATATGCAAAATACAATCTTTGCCCACTACCCCTCACCTACTCTTCATCTCATTCTCTTCCTCTCTCTCTCTCTCTCTCTCTGCCAAAGTTCTTATTTATAATCTAGCAGAGGGTATATAAACAGGAAATGATTTGCATTATTTTTTAAAAACCAGTGTAAAACAATGTAGTATACCCCTGGCTACTTAAGTGCTGACAAACTCGACATTCCTAAAAACAGCAAACACATATTGAGTGATCATTCATGCCAGGCATGGTGCTAGGCATGGAGTATTCACTAGTAAGTGAAACATCTTCCCTCCCTGGTGGAGTCAGTTTAGTGAACTGAATGGTGAAGAAGCAATGAATATATAATTGAAAAATATGTTCAGTGCCCATAAAGAAATGATCAGGTGCAATGATGGAGACTAATGAAAGGGCAGGTGGGATACTTAGTTTAGGAAGGATGGCCTTTCTGAGGTGACATTTAAACTGAAACCTGAAAGATGAGAAGCTAGATGTGTAAAGAACAAGAGCAAGTGTCTTCAAGACAGTGGAATCAGCATGTCCAGCGAGGCAGTCAGGAGCTAGAAGTGTTTGAGGAGGAGTTCTGGCAGTGTCAGCAAGATGGAGGGGCTGCCATGAGGTAAAAATCCAGTTTCTTACCATGGCCTCAATGTCCCACCTAAACTGCCCCTGTCTCCCCCCCCGCCCCCCCACATATACTCCCCAGGTGTCCACATCACCTAGTCTTTCTGTCCTTTATGTGCTGGTCTCACTCCCACCTCAAGAATGAGAGGTTTGCTGCATTTGCTGTTCTTCTGTCTAGAACGCTCTGCCTGGATGATTCTCATAGCTTCTGGCCCCAGTGGTCAGTAAAGCCTCAGATCAAGTGTCATCTCTGGAGAGAGATCGCTAATTACCACCCCTCACCCAACATTAACTTTTGGTGGTTTTTTCCTCTTCCCATCCCTCACCACTATCAAACGTTATTTCGTTGATTGTTTGAAGTTTGTTTTTTTTTGTTTGTTTGTTTTATACTCTCCCCTAAAATAGAAGTCCCATGAGTTTATATTTCTTATTGCTATAACCTAGAAGCATATCTAGAATATAAATGAAACTCAAATAGTACTTGTTGAATTTACAATGAATGAAATAAAGCTTAAAGAGGTAAGGCGAGGTATTAGAAAAGAACTAACCAAATTGTGTGAGAGTAAGGACTTCCTGGAAGAGGTATGTTTTCAGTTTTTAAAATCAAAGGGGCAAGAGAGCGAAGGTGGCGTGCAGGTAACAAACAAGAATTGTGGAAATCACTCGTTCATCCCCGTCCTTTTTCACTAGATTAGGAACACCTTTAGCACTGGATGGAGAAGGTGATGGCACCCCACTCCAATACTCTCATCTGGAAAATCCCATGGACGGAGGAACCTGGTGGGCTGCATTGCATGGGGTTGCTAAGAGTCGGACAGGGCTGAGCGAGTTCACTTTCAGTTTCATGCATTGGAGAAGGAAATGGCAACCCACTCCAGTGTTCTTGCCTGGAGAATCCCAGGGACCGGGGAGCCTGGTGACCTGCCATCTATGGGGTGGCACAGAGTCGGACTCAACTGAAGCGATTTAGCAGCAGTGGCAGTTAGCGCTGAAGCCGCGTTTTACTAATCTTTCACCAGCGCCTGTCCCGGGACCTGGCACACAGATAGGGTTTTACACAATGACTGACTGTGAGGTGCGCAGAAGGGTCTATTAACTCGGCTGCGGTGCAGTTTGTGGCTGGCCACTAAGCCTGGCAGCACCCGTGCGAGGGAGCAGACGGCTTTGCGGGAGACGGCCTCGGCGGGTGGGGGTGGGGGGTGGGGTGGGAAGCGCCCCCCGCGCCTGCGCGTTATGGCGGGGAGCCGGCAGCGTCGGCGCGCGCCTGCGCAGTGCGGTCTTTCCCGCCTCCGACAAGATGGCGGCGGCCGAGTAGCGCGGGGGCGGTTTGTGGCCGCAGGAAGCCCGGCCGCTGCAGCGGGCCGAGGCGGGATGCTGTTCCCAGGGAGCGCCGTTGGCCACCGGTGAGGAAGGTCAAGTACAGAGCTGCCTTCCCGAGCCCCCCGGCGCCCCCTACGTACACCCCCGTCTGCTCGAGTGCGGTCGCCGCTTTGCCTACTTCGCTACCGCCCTGTGCTGTCGGGTCCGGAGCTCTGGCGGCGGCAGGGGCTGTGTCCGGCAGGAGAGGAAGCGCCCGGGCTGCGTCCGTGCTTCTGTCCGCGGGGCGAGCGTCTGGCAGGTGGGTGAAGCTGCAAGCTTCGGTGTCTCCTCTTGGGGCAAAGCTTTCTCGGCTTTGCCCCGCCGTGGCTCAGACCCTGGTGGTGTTCAGCCGGAGTCCACCGCTGCTTTGTCTCCACGTCCCGCCCCCTCTCCGCGCCCCGCTCCAGGCCTCCGGCTGGCCCCTGACTTTGCGTGCCCTCCATTCCCACGCAGGGGCCGGGGGTCGCAGCGCCGGCCGCCCTCCGCAACCTTTCCTGCCTCCTGCTGAAGCGTCAGCCCTTGCAAGCGGTCCCTCCTTTGCGTTAGGTGGGTGGGTCGTCTGCCTGTTTTAGTCACCTCCCCATCTTCCTGGTCTCGACCTTTTGCTTCCTTGAGAAGTCTTTTTAACTGTCTGGAAAGCTTTCCCAGGCTTATAGACTTACAGAGAAAAGCTTGCTATCCAGACGCCAGTGGATTTTGTTCATCTTGTCGGGGGGATCCAGCCCCCAGGAGACTTTGATGGTTTTGAGGAATGGTGCCAGTGACGGCAAGTGATTCTTCATCTAAATTAATCCTTTTCTGATTACAGCGAGTCTTTGGTCTCTAACCTTTTTTTGGAGGGGGGGGGGGCGGACGGAGGGACATATGTATACTAGATCCAGGGAAAGAATTGAGAAGTGGTCCTGGTTTTAAAAGAAGGCTTTGTGAGGGTAAGAAATGTAATAGCCCAAGAAAGGATAAGCGATTTTAGTGATTCTTTTATTCACTGTTAGGCTAAATCGTCCGTTGAAGCTTCACAATCTTGTGTTGTCCAAGCCCTTTGTTTTATTTGGAAAGGACTGAAATGGAGAAAACGCTTTTTAAACTTGAAACTTCTCAAATTTCTTGGGTTCTCAATTGTTATTAGTACTACTTGGCAATCTTTCTTGTACTTGATATTTTCTGCAAAATTTAGGTTGTGCCAGTGTCATTTCTTCTTCATTTATTACTAGGGCAAGAGTAGTCAGAATTAATGGTGTAAAAAGTGCAAACTGAAGGAGGGATGTGGTAGTGGAGGTTGCCATGTCTGATTTTTCCCAATTTTTTCCTGTAATTGGATAATGTGTCAAGAGCAGCAGAATGGTGAAAAATGAAGCTATGAGTATAAATGGTAGTGTATCCACTGAGATTGCAATGGGTGGAGCTTTTAAAATTAAATTGAGTGATATCCTTTTTTTGAAGCCATGCTAGGTGCTCTCCAGAGTTTCTAAAGCACAGACTGTTGTTGCCTTATTGGAAATTTATGCTAAAAGTCTTTTAACAGGTGGGTTACAATTGGCCTGACAGATTTAACTTTTTGTTCTACCTCCTGACACACATCTGCCTTAACCTTTATTGTAGACTTTTAGCCTCTTGATGAATTTCTTAAATTTGGAGATAGAATTGTTCATTTTAAAAGGAGAGGAGATATTTTAAGTGTTTGATTCCTGTATGGGCAGATTCATTCACTTGTTTGTTGCTGTGCTATGCTAAGTCGCTTCAGTCACGTCCATCTCCTTGCAGTCTCCACAGGACCGCCAGACTCCTCTGTCCATGGGACTTCTCCAGCCACGAATATTGGAGCAGGTTGCCATTTCCTCCTCCACAGGACCTTCCCGACCTAGGGATCAGAGCCACATCTCTTCTGTCTCCTGCGTTGGCAGGTGGGTTCTTTACCACTAGCGCCACCAGGTAAGCCTGTTTGTTTCCTGCACCCGAGGACTGCGTGTTTTTACAGGCACTTGTCTCTCAATTCTGTGCTTTTAGCTGACGGGGTAGTGCTCAGCCCTAGGCAGTAGCTCATTGCCTGAGACATTGTGTCAAGACCTGTCTGACCACAAACAAGCACTCTTCCACACTTATGGAACCCGTTTTCTCTCTCTCTTTCTTCCCCTCTTCCTGTCTTTAGGAACCCTCCCGTCTTTGTGTCTATTCATTCAATTCTTTAGCCTACTGCTCTTTTCATTTGCCTCCCCTAGTCACCAGGATCCCATGGTCATCAGTTTTTACCAGCCCATCATTGATACCTTAGAATACTTAACTTTATGTCAATTTATCTTTCTAGTGCCCAGTTCTGAACAGGCCTAATCACTATCTTGATCCCTGAAGGATACAAGAGACAGTTGTGTGAGGATTTTGGATTGTTTTCATACCAGTTAGTGTTCTGTTATCCTCCAGATCTATAATGTCGATTGTGAGGGGTTTTTTTTTGTCTTACTTCATGAAAGTGTTTATAGCAAATAACTTGATCTTTTCCTTTCCTGAGAAAAATCTCAAGCATCTGAGGTATAATCTTTTCTATCCTGATATCATTTCTTTATTTACTCTTCTCTGAAAAGAAGGAATTGTCCTTCCTTTCCTTCAAGAGCAACCTTCTCCAGATGTGTCCATGATCATCCCTCTTTATCTTTCTTTCTCAGTAATTATCCATGATCACTCCTTTTAAAGTTTTGCCCTCTCTAGCCTCCATGCATGCTTAAATATACCTTTGCCAGGGCTGCCAAACACCGTGCTGTGTGCTGTGCAGCTCACAGAAGCCAGTCTGAATTTTGAGCCTGCTGTGCCACTGTATTTTTATTCTTTAATCCTAGGAGCCTGGTGTAGTTGTTGTTCAGTCGCTCAGTTGTGTCCAACTCTTTGCAACACCAAGAACTGCAGCATGGCAGGCTCCTCTGTCCTCCATTACCTCCTGGGGTTTGCTCAAATTTATGTTCATTGAGTTGGTGACACTACCTAGCCATCTCATCCTCTACCACCTCCTTCTCCTTTTGGCTTCAGTCTTTCCTAGCATCAGGGTCTTTTCCAGTGAGTTGGCTTTTCGCATCAGGTGGCCAAAGTATTGGCGCTTCAGCTTCAGCATCAGTGCTTCCAGTAAATATTCAGGGTTGATTTCCTTTAGGATTGGTTGATCTTCTTGCAGTCCCAGGACGCTTAAGAGCCTTCCCCAGCACCACAATTCTCAATTCTTTGACACTCAGTCTTTATGGTCCAACTCTCACATCCATACATGACCACTGGAAAAACCATAGCCTCGACTCGACGGACCTTTGTCGGCAAAGTGATGTCTCTGCTTTTTAGTATGTTGTTGAGGTTTGTCATAGCATTTCTTCCAAGGAGCAAGCATCTTTTAATTCCATGGCTGCAGTCACCATCCACAGTGATTTTGGAGCCCCCCAAAATAAAGGTCTGACACTGTTTCCACTGTTTCCCCATCTATTTCCCATGAAGTGATGGGACCAGATGCCATGATCTTAGTTTTCTGAATGCTGAGTTTCAAGCCAACTTTGTCATGCTCTTCTTTAACCCTTATCAAAAGGCTCGTTAGTTTCTCTTCACTTTCTGCCCTTAGAGTGATATCATCTTCATATCTGAGGTTATTGATATTTCTCCCAGCAGTCTTGATTCCAGCTTGTGCTTCATCCAACCCAGTGTTTCTCATGATGTACTCTGCGTAGAAGTTAAATAAGCAGGGTGACAAGATACAGCTTTATTATAACTCTTTCCCAGTCAGTTGTTCAATGTCCGATTCTAACTTGCTTCTTGACCTGCATACAGGTTTCTCAGGAGGCAGGTAAGGTGGTCTGGTACTGGTGTTTCTTTAAGAATTTTCCACAGTTTGTTACGATCCACACATTCAAAGGCTTTAGCGCAGTCAATGAAGCAGAAGCAGACGTTTTTCTGGAATTCTGTTGCTTTCTCTAAAATCGAACAAATGTTGGCAGTTTGCTCCCTGGTTCCTCTGCATTTTCAAAACCTAGCTTGTACATCTGAAAGTTCTAGGTTCACATTCTTTTGAAGCCTAGCTTGAAGGATTTTGAGCGTAACCTTGTTAGCATGTGAAATGAGTGCCGTTGTATGGTAGTTTGAGCATTCTTTGACATTACCTTGCTTTGGGATTGGAATGAAAACTGTGACCTTTTTCAGTCTTGTAGCCACTACTGAGTTTTCCAAATTTGTTGACATATTGAGTGCAACACTTTAGCAGAATCATCCTTTAGAATTTCAAATAGTTCAACTGGGATTCCGTCACCTCCACTAGCTTTGTTGGTAGTAATGTTTCCTAAGGCCCCCTTGACTTCACGCTCCAGGATGTCTGGCTCTGGGTGAGTGACCACAGTGACTGGTGTACTGTTCTCTGTGTATTCGTGCCACCTCTTCTTGATATCTTTTCCTTCTATTAGGTGCGTACCATTTCTGTCCTTTATGGTGTCCATCCTTGCATGAAATGTTCCCTTGATGCCTCCAGTTTTCTTGAAGAGATCTCTAGTCTTTCCCATTGTGTTGTTTTCTTTGCATTGTTCACTTAAGAAGGGTTTCTTATCTCTTCTTGGTATTCTCTGGATCTCTGCACTCAGTTGAGTATATCTTTCCCTTTCTCCCTTGCCTTTCACTTCTCTCCTTTCCTCAGCTCTTTCTAATGTCTCCTCAGACAATCACTTAAGCTTCTTGCATTTCTTTTTCTTGGACTAGTTTGGTCACTGCCTCCTATACAATGTTACGAACCTCTTTCCAGTGATGAACCTCGTATATAAACTCATATAAAACATATGAATCTTTTTCAATAAACTCATATATGAACCTCTTTCAGTTTTATGAATCTGGTAGACACTTTCTCTACCAGATCTCATCTCGAATCCATTTGTCACCTCCACTGTATAATCATAAGGGATTTAATTTAGGTCATATCTAAATGACCTAGTCGTTTTCCCTACGTTCTTCACTTTAAACCTGAATTTTGCTATTAGGAGCTCACGACCTGAGCCACAGACAGCTCCAGGTCTTCTTTTTGCTGTCTGTGTAGAGCTTTTCCATCTTCAGCTGCAAAGAACATAATCTGATTTTGGTATTGACCATCTGGTGATGTCCGTGTGTATAGCTGTCTCTTGGTTGTTGGAAAAGGGTGTTTGCTATGACCAGCGTGTTCTTTTGACAAAACTCTGTTAGCCTTTGCCCTGCTTTTGCCCTCCAAGGCAAAACTTGCCTATTATTCTGGGTGTCTCTTGGCTTCCTATTTTGTATTCCAATCCCCTGTGATGAAAAGGACATCTTTTTTTTTTTTTTTTTTTTTGGTGTTTGTTCTAGAAGGTGTAGTTCGAGAACTACAGCAGTTCTACTTCATAGAACTGTTCAGCTTCAGCTTCTTTGGCATTAGTGGTTGGGGCAGAGACTTAAGATAACACTGATATTGAACAGTTTGCCTTGGAAATGAACTTAGATTATTTTTTTTTTCCTGAGGTTGCACCCAAGTACTGCATTTAGAACTCTTGTTGACTATTAAAGGCTACTTCCTTTCTCCTAAGGGATTCGAGCCCACAGTAGTAGATATAACAGTCATCTGAATTAAATTCGCCCATTCTCATCCATATTAGTTCAGTGATTCCTAAGATGTTCATTCTTGCCATCTGCTTCACCACATCCGATTTGCCTTGATTCACGGACCTGCCGTTCCAGGTTCCCATGCAAAAAAAGAGCAATAGCTCTTTACAGCGTCGGACTTGACTTTAACCATCAGACACATCCACACAACTGAGCGTCATATCCGCTTTGGTCCAGCCACTTCATTCTTTCTGGAACTAACGACTGCCCTCCACTCTTCCCCAGGAGCATATTGGACACCTTTTGATTGTGGTGCTCATCTTCGGTGTCTTATTTTTCTGCCTCATGCTGTTCGTGGGGTTCTCGCAGCAGGACTGCTGGAGTGGTTTGCCGTTCCCTCCTCCAGTGGGCCACGTTTTGTCGGAACTCTTCACCAGGACCCGTCTGCCTTGGCTGGCCCTGCACGGCATGGCCCATGGCTTCACTGAGTTACACAAGCCCCTTCACCACGACGAGTCTGTGATCCATGAAGGGGTATAGTAGGAAGGACATTTACTTTTAAGCTTCAAAGATCTGATTTTGAAGTCTACTGAAACCAGTTACTGTCTGTGAGGTTGTGGGCAACTTACTACTCAGGCTGTGTTCTTTGTCTGTAAAGTAGAATGTTATACGAGGAAGACATGGCAACCCAATGCAGTATTCTTGTTGGAGAGTCAGCATGGACAGAGGAGCTTGGTGGGCTATAGTCCATGGGGTCACAAAGAGTCGGACAAGACTGAGCGACTAAGGACACCACAGAATGTTATACTTACCTCACAGAGTTGTAATCGACGGAGTTTAACACACGTTACATGTCTTTCCAAGGGTTTGGTGCATTATGGAGTTCTTAAAAGTGTAAATTATTCTTTCCTTTGCACTCTGACTTCCCTTACCATCGCAGCACCGAAATTGGTTTTTAAAAAGTCATCTTGATGATCTAATTACCAAAGCTAACGGCCTTATCTCAATCATCCATGGTTTTCTTAGACCGCTTCTGAAATATACTCCATAGGAATGAAATGATCTGATTTCTTGTTTCTTGGCTTTATAGTTCCTGATTCTCTTATGTCTGAAAGTTTCTTTACATTCCCTGCAGTGTCTCGATTTTGCTCTTTCCCCTAAACATAGCTGTTTCCTGTATCAGTTAGGATGCAAATAGGATTTAAAAACAGAAGAAGTGTATTAGCTCAGGTAATTGGCAAAGGCATAGGTAGGATTAGTTTAAAGGGCAGTTTGTGCATAAGCTTTGCTTTGCTCAGTCCTCAGTCCTCAGTCAGCACAGAGGTTCTGTGTTTCCGTTTCCTCTAAACTGCCCTCCCATTTGGGTTCCTGCTCAGACTGGCTTCCCCTCTAGATTGAATCCAAGTGCTTTCCATCTTTATCTGTAGTGTGGCGACCTTTGTGCTCAGGTTTATCCTTTCATAGTTGCATGTTTCTCTTTCTGCTCCAGGCATCACATTCTGACACAACCACCAAAGACGGGAGGAAGTTTGCCCTCTCATCTCTTGATGAGGCAAGTAAACCTTTTACAGAAAGCCTGTATCAGATTTCATTTTGGACTAGCATTTCAGTCTAGGAAGAAATTAAATGAATGGCTACAGGGAAGATAACCAACATTGTCAGTGACATATATTGATAATATTGTATGGAGAAGTAAGCTTAAATGAATGAGAATTTTCAGATAGTAGTGGCATTCTTAAAGCACTGCTTATCTCAAGAGCAGGTATAAGCTGTACTTAGGACTGAATCAGTCATTTAGATAATCATGAATGACTAATTAAAATGGATTACTATATAAAATTAGTATATTTGAGTGGTATATCCCAGTTCTTTTAAGGTTGTTGTTAAGAACATTTACGCGTGCACTGTGAGGAATGGATACAGGTAGCAACTAACAGGGAATAGACCTGTGGTTCTTCTTGAAGATGAGTGGTGTTTGGAAATCTGTGGGTCTGGTAGAGACGAGATATACCAAGTGTCCTGTGATGTTTGCCCGCAAAACAAGAATTGTCCCTTCCAGAATACCAATAGTGCCCCTGTACACTGAAAAAACAAATGCTTTGGTTTTTTTCAAAGAATTCGCTGAGATTCCTCTGTATACTTATATTGCAAGTGACAGAAAACCAAATTCAGACTGGCTACACAGTAAAGGGCATGATTAGGTCTTGTCCTTGAACTTCATCTGGGGCTTCATCCAGTCTGAAATCATCAAGGACTTGGCTTAGTTTCTCTGGTCCTGCTCTGGCATTCCTCTTGTTTTGGTTTCGCTCTCAAGCGAGCTTATCTCATGGTAGCAAATTACTGTAGCACTTTCAGACTTAATACTCTCATTTCATATGTAAAGTAAAATGAAGCATATCTTTTGTTATTTGGTTTTGCAAGTGTTTGTTGAATGTCATCACTGTTGAAACTTCCCTGAACACCTGCCCCTAAAAGTGGATTACTTCCTCTGTTATGTTACAACTTCACAGAACTCTGTTGCATGCCATGTTCTATGGTTATTATGCTCATATGTCTCATGCATTAACTTGCCTAAATTGTCTGTGTGTTCTTAATGTGTAGAATACTCTCTGACTTAGTGGTACACAGTAACCATTTATGGATGAATGAGAGGAAGGAAGGATATGGAAAGGGGCAGGGAAACATAAGAAGTCCCCATTCCTTCCTGTTACTGAACCCTGAATTGTGAACATTGTACTCCTACCACCAAAGTATGTGTGTAATGCTCTTGTGATTGAGAATGAATTCATTTGAAAGCTTTACTGAATTCTAGTAGTGTTCCATCATTATTTTCTCAGCAAAACTAAAACCAGTTACCATCTTTTGTTCTTTCAACAAGTATTTTTGAAAGCCTGCTATTGGCAGGTAATGTGACACAATGGTAAACAAAGTAGAGCTGTGCTTCCTGAGCTTAAATATCAGCGAGGGACATAGACATTATTCATGTGTGCACACTCAGTCGCACACACACGTCAGGGAGCTCACAGGTTTTGAAGCAGAATAAGATAGATTCAGGGGATTAAAAAGTAACAGGATACTGTAATACTTCAGGTAGTTTGGTGAGAAAAGGCTTTTTGAGAAGCCCTTTTCTGAGTGAAGTGGATTAAGTCATGGAACTATCTGGAAGGAAATGTTCGGGCAGAGCAAGCAGCAGCTTCTAACGTGGAAATGTCCTTGGCATGTTGGAAGAGCAGCATGTGGGAGGCCGTGGCTGAAGCGGGGGTGGGGGGTGTGTGGCAGGGCAGGTCAGAGGGTAGGTGTGGGCAGGGTAGACCAAGGGGAGTTCTGAAGGTCATTTAAAGACTTGATTTTATTAGCTAGAAAGTCTGGAGAAGGCAATGGCACCCCACTCCATTACTCTTGCCTGGAAAATCCCATGGATGGAGGAGCCTGGTGGGCTGCAGTCCATGGGGTCGTGAAGAGTCAGACACGACTGAGCGACTGCTCTTTCACTTTTCACTTTTGTGCTTTGGAGAAGGAAATGGTAACCCACTCCAGTGTTCTTGCCTGGAGAATCCCAGGGATGGGGGAGCCTGGTGGGCTGCCGTCTATGGGGTTGCACAGAGTTGGACACGACTGAAGCGACTTAGCAGCAGCAGCAGCTAGCTAGAAAGTCACTCAGTCGTGTCTGACCTTTGTGACCCCATGGACTGTACCAGGTCTCCCACATTGCAGGCGGATTCTTTATCAGCTGAGCCACAGGGAAGCCTCAAGGGAACTTCCCTGGTGGCTCAGATGGTAAAAGCATCTTCTTGCAATGCAGGAGACCCGGCTTTGATCCCTGGGTGGGGAAGATCCTCTGGAGAAGGAAACAGCAACTCTCTCCAGTACTCGTGCCTGGAAAATTCCGTGGATGGAGGAGCCTCGTAGGCTACAGTCCATGGGGTCGCAAAGAGCTGGAGACAGCTGAGGGGCTTCACTTTCACTTTTCACTTTCTAGCTAGAAAATTGGAGATGATATATCTTTGGAAATCTAATTATTATTTTTAAGTTATATTATTTTAAGTACTAATTATGATTAGAAGTTCTCTCTGTGCTAAGTAACTAGCATATGATAGACTTAACACAATTTAAATGTTAAATAATTTATCTGAATAAAATGGTACTGAGATAAAAGTTGAAATTTTAAAGTTACCCTTTGAAGGAACTTTTTAAAATATTTAGGATACTTTACTTAGGTTTGTGATTATTTTCTTCAGCTCTTATGTACCCCATTACTAAAGTTTTCTGTAGTCATTAAAGAAAATTCAGGAAATACAGAAGTACAGATGACATTCATAAGCTCAACATATGAAGAAAACCAGTTGAGTTTTCGTCTCTCCCAACCCTTCCCTCCCGCTTTCAGTACCCTCTGTCCCTCTCTTCTTCCCTCTGTCTTTCACTTTCTTCTTTGTGCCTATGACTTTTTCCCCCTGTTACAGTGTAAACATGTGTATATGTCTAATTTTTTAAAAATTAGGTTATATTCATTTCTTGGAATATTTGATAAATCTTATTTTTATTGACTGTATAATCCCATTGTAAAAATTATTTTTCTTAATTGTTTCCTGGAGGTGGTTATTTAGTTTAGGTTTTCTATTTTATCATCATGTGGGCAGTGAATGTCTTAACACATGGATTTTTTTCTCTTTGTCTTTTTCCTTAGAATGGAATGATTGGCACTGGAGTAATGTAATGGAATAAGGTTTCATCTTAGACATTGTTAAGGTTCATGATACATGTTGCCACATTGTACCATGTCTTGTAAGCCCAATAAATGTTAACTGGTTTGAAAGTAACGGTAGCTGGGTGGTGGTGGGGAGGTGAGGACCTACGGAGTTGCCAAGCTTGAGTGATAGGCTAGGTTAGCCTTTTATTTCCAAATATTTCTTTCTTTTTTATCTTTAATATATATTTCAAGGTGTATATAAAAGCACCATGGAGAACTTTACATGTTACTGCAAACACACAAACACACATGAACTTATTGCTCAGGTCAAGACGCACAGCGCTGCCGCCACCCCAGAGCTCCTGCCCTTCTGGTTCCCGGTCTCCAAGAGGAAGCTTTCAGCATTTCCCTCCAGGCCTGTTTGCTCAAGTTCGTTTTGTTTTGTTTCTGTGAAACCCTTCATCATGTTTAAAGACGTTCCCTTCTGTACCGGTTTACTAAGAATTTTGTGTTTTGTTCTGTTTGTTTGAACTTAATGCTTTTTTTGTTGTTGTTGCAGCTTTTCATTACTGTATGACTTTTCTCCTTCACTATGTTAATATATTGAATTACATATTATTTAAAATCTTAAACCTAACCTGATTTCTGAGGTAAACCTAATTTGGTTTTACAGTATTACTCTTTTTATGTATTTCTGGATTCAGTTTGATATTCTGTTAATAGTTTTGTATCAGTGAGGTGGCCTATATTGTCCTTGTCAGGATTTGAAATCAGCGGTTATCTCATACTAGCCTTATAAAATGAGCTGACCCTCATTTTCTATTCTGAAAAAGTTTAAGTAGGACTGAATTGTTCCATTAAATTTCTGTGAGAATCTGGCCGAGAAGCCATCTGGGCTGGTAATTTTCTTTGTGGAAAGATTTTTAATTACTCCTTTGATTTTTAATTTTTAACCTTCTCAGATTTTCTGTTGATTATTTTGGTAGTTTTCCCCCTAAGAAGTTGTCCTTTTCATCTAAACTTTTTAAATTTACTAGCATAAAATTATTTATAATAAATATTAGTATCCGTTTAATGGTTGCAGTAAAGAATTATCTTATTGTATCTGTTATAGGCTAAAACTACCTTCTGTTTTTCCTCATTCAGTCTCCCTGGGAATTTAGTAGTCATTCAAAGGAACCAAATTTTGAATCTTGCTGATTCCTTTTCTTTTTATTACATATTTGTTCTCTATTGCATTGATTTCCGCTCTTTATTTCCTTCCTTCTACTTTTTGGGATTTACTTTTTTGTTCTTTTGCTAACTTCTTGTAGATCACTACTTTTCAGCATTTCTCCCTTTTAAATATATGCATTTAAGGCTGAGCATTTCCCTCTAAGTACTGTTTCAGCTAGCAACATTACTCAAATTTTAATATATAGTACTTTTATAATTCACTTTAAAATGGTTTCTAATTTTCACTGGTATCTACTTTAACACTTGGATAAGTTGAATGTATTATATTTCTCGATTTCTGAACACATGGAGATTTTCTAGTTGTTTTCAAATGTCTTTTATTTCTACCAATATAAGATATGTCATCAGAGAACTCTTAACAACATAGCAATGTCATCAGAGAACAATCTCAGTGTTTCAAAGGTCTGTGATTTCAGACCTTTAACATTTGAGATCTGCACTGTGGCCCCAGTATATTATTTTTTTCCCTATAGCTATTGAATGTGGTGTTCTAATATATTTACATTGGATCTTGCTGGTTAATCCCGTATTTCAAATCTTCAGGGTCATAAGTGACCTTTTGTTTGCTTGTATCAATTACACAGACAAGAGTGTATTAAAATATCCCGTTTACCACTGTAGATATTTCCCCTTGTATTCTCTCAGCTTTTGCTTTATTTATTTGAGACATTGCTAGTAGATGAACATATATATATACACTGTGCTTGGTTGCTCAGTCATGTCTGACGCTTTGCAACCCTTTAGACTGTAGCCCTCCGAACTCCCCTGTCCTTGGGATTTTTTAGGCAAGAATACTGGAGTGGGTTGCCATTTCCTTCTCCAGGGGATCTTCTCGACCCAGGGATTGAACCCACATCTCCTGTGTCTCATGCGTTGCCAGCAGATTCTTCCCCTGCTGAGCCATCAGGGAAGCCTAGTATTTGGATAGAAATGTGTAATAGTTATATCTGCTTAGTGACTTACTGTTACAAAGTATTCCACTTTTATTCTGAAAGTGCTTTTTGCATGAAGGTCTAGTTTGTCTGGGATTGATATAACAACACCAGTTTTCTTGTTATTGTTTTCTAAGGCTGATCTACATATGTGGTTTTAAAAAATCATATTCTGCTTTTATGTTATCAAAGCCTGATTGTTTCTTGTCGTATCATCTTGGGTGTTTCTAGCATTGTAACATGTAACTTGCTTCAAATGTAGGCACTAATAAGATACTGAGATAATGTCTTACTTGTTTGAATTTAAAAAGTAATGAGCATGATTTTGAATAAGTACTGAAGTTGTTTTAGGTTTCTCTTATTTTAAACGTTAAAAAATGTAGTTTTGTCAGGAAGAGACTTAAAGATTTATATTCTTGAGCAGATATTACCGGCATGCAGTATACATATCAAAACTTGCAAGAGAAAATGAAATGAACATAAATATGCTGTCCCTGTCTCTTCCCTGGTGGCTTAGACGGAAAAGAACCTGCCTGCAATGCAGGAGACCCTGCTTCAGTCCCTGGGTTGGGAAGACACGCTGGAAAAGGAATGGCAACCCACTCCAGTATTCTTGTCTGGAGAATTTCCTGCACAGAGGAGTCTGGTGGGCTATAGTCCATGGGGGTCACAGAATCAGACACAACTGAACGACTCACACTTTGACTTTTCATCCCTGTCTCTTAGTTACACATGTCCCCTCCACAGAAGCAATCACTGTGTGATTAACACAGGTAACAGTGTAATCACTGTGACCAGTTTCTTGATTAGCTTTTCACACTGTAGTCCACAGAAACCCAAATTTTGCAAATTCAGCTTGTTAGGTGGGCAAATATATACACTACTGTGGTAAACTCTAATTTGTGTCTTCATCACAAGGTAGCATTCTAGAACATGCATTTTAAATCATAATGATAACTCTCATTCAAGCTCCAGAACAGTTTTTTTTTACTTCAAAAGTTACAAAGCAGATACTGGAAGAGGATAAACAGCTTTCTGCTTCAGTCTGATTAGCCAGTCCTTCAGTTTCGAAATCCTACTGGTTTGGGCTTTAACAGAAGTGGTCCCGTGGTTAAGATAATTGGGGAAATTCTGACAAGGATGGCTCATTTGCTAGTTATTCAAGGGGGTGGTTAGGAGGAATTTCTGTTATGGATTACAGTAAGGTGAAAGAATCTGTGTATTTTGCTTATTCTCTGTCTACATGAGCAACAAGTGCTGAGTAGGGCTAGAGGATCGGCTTCCGGGGTCATTCACTCACTCATCTGGCTGGCAAGTTGGTAGTCATTGTAAGGACACTCAGGTAACCTTATGGAAAGGCCATCCTGGGACCCAAATGTTGACCTTTCCATAAGGTTACCTGAGTGGCCTGAGTGTCCTGATAACCCAGAGGCTGGCTCCACAGTAAGCAATCCAAGGGACCAGGGTAGAAGCCACAGTGTCTTACAGTGACGTAGCCTCAGAAGTCACACGCTTCTGCAATGTTTTATTGGTCACTCATGTGTGCTTAGTCATGTTCAATTCTTTGTGACCCTGTGAACAGTAGCCCAGCAGGCTCCTTTGCTCTTGGGATTCTCCAGGCAAGAATACTGGAGTGGGTTGCCATGTCCTCTTCCAGGGGATCTTCTGACCCAGGGACCGAATTCGAGTCTCCTGCGTCTCCTGCATTGGCAGGTGGATTCTTCACCGCTGAGCCACTGGGAAGCCACTGGTCACTCAGGTCAGCTCTGTTCAGCATAGGTGAACACTGTGCTAAAGCTTGCATATCAGAATTTAAAGATTTTTAAGGATAGTCTTTGAAAGTGGCTCTGGTGCCACTCCCCATTTAAATAAGCATTGGATCAGCGATCTTACAGCTGGTGTTTTTGGTAATCTCAAGGTGAATTTATTCAAAAAAGTAATGCTTTTAGGGTGCTGCATACTTTTCTATTATGCATTGCTCAGGAAAATGCCTGTTTGATTGCCAACGTTTGCACAGTGATTTATTTTTTGTTGTATTTGATGCCTGATAAGAACAACATTCACGTAATCTGGGAATATCTAAAGAATTAGTATTCTGGCTTCCTCTTAGAAATTGTAGAATACATCCTCGAGCTTTAATATGGTGCTGAGATCTTGCCTGCCTTATCTATTGATGTTACTGCTTTAATCTAGCCATTGGATCCAGGTGTCATTCAGAACCCTCACTGTATATAGGGCGTTTTTATTCAGAAAATAATGAATTCTGACTATACTCTTCACAAAATAAGGTGGTGTGAGTGGTAAAGAACCCACCTGCCAGGGCAGGATATGTAAGATACGTAGGTTCAATCCCTGGGTTGGGAAGATCCCCTGGAGGAGGACATGGCAACCCACTCCAGCATTCTTGCCTGGAGAATCCAATGGACAGAGGAGCCTGGTGGGTTACTGTCCATAGGGTCGAAAGAGTCAGACGCGACTGAAGTGACTTAGCACATACATACTCAGGCTGCTGTAATAGTGTGGAAGAGCAAGGCTGCCCCTGTAAGAGAAGAAAAAAAAAATTGTCCCTGTATTCTTTGTGACAGAAATCTTCAGAGGAGTAGGTATTTGAAGATTTAAGTCTCATAGGGAGAGGGCCAGGAAATTTGTGAATCAGGCATCTGTTTATTTTAAATGTATCCAAGTGAAATATCAGATAGATAGTTGGATATTCACAGAAGAGGGTTAGGATTTAAATTCGAGATTTAACATCATTCAGTTCAGTTCAGTCACTCAGTCGTGTCCGACTCTTTGCGACCCCATGAACTGCAGCACGCCAGGCCTCCCTGTCCATCGCCAACTCCTGGAGTCCACCCAAACCCATGTCCATCGAGTCAGTGATGCCATCCAACCATCCCATCCTCTGTCTTCCCCTTCTCCCCCTGCCCCCAATCCCTCCCAGCATCAGGGTCTTTTCCAATGAGTCAACTCTTTGCATGAGGTGGCCAAAGTACTGGAGTTTCAGCTTCAGCATCAGTCCTGCCAATGAACAGCCAGGGCTGATCTCCTTTAGGATGACCTGGTTGGATCTCCTTGCAGTCCAAGGGGCTCTTCAGGAGTCTTCTCCAACACCACAGTTCAAAAGCATCAATTTTTCGGCGCTCAGCTTGCTTTATAGTCCGACTCTCACATCCATACATGACCACTGGGAAAACCATAGCCTTGACTACACGGACCTTTGTTGGCAAAATAATGTCTTCTTTTTAATAGGCTGTCTAGGTTGGCCATAACTTTCCTTCCAAGGCGCAAGCGTCTTTTAATTTCATGGCTGCAATCACCATCTGCAGTGATTTTGGAGCCCCCCAAAATAAAGTCAGCCACTGTTTCCACTGCTCCCCCATCTATTTGCAATGAAGTGATGGGACCAGATGCCATGATCTTAGTTTTCTGAATGTTGAGCTTTAAGCCAACTTTTTCACTTTTATCAAGAGGCTCTTTAGTTCTTCCTCACTTTCTGCCATAAGGGTGGTGTCATCTGCATGTCTGAGGTTATTGACGTTAAAGCCTTGGGAGTAGGTGAGAAAACAGGAGAGAAAGCAGTCCTGGTACAAGTCCTCAGGCACTCATGTTTTAGAAGACGCCTGAAGAGAAAAAACAAACCAATAGAGGAAATCAGAGGGAGGAGGAAAGCCAGAAGAACAAGTAGAGGACAAGAGAAGACATCTACTTCAAGTAGAAGAGAATGGTCTGCTTGGTCTAATGTTCCTGAAGAGGTTACTGTACTAAGATGAGGCAATGGAATTAGGCCGCTGGGTAGTCATTAGTGACCTTGACAATTGAGTTTCAGGAGATTGTTTAGGATTAGGGTGGGTTAAAGAGTAAATTAAAGGTGAGAAAATAGAGATAGGAAATGAAGGCCACTAGATGAAGAAGTTTTGCTGTGAGTAGAACAAAGAAATGGTCATATCTAATTGGTGGGGCGGGGGAGGTGAAGGGGAGCTGAGGTCAGGAGAGGAATTTCCTGGCCCAGAGATCGAAACCAGGTCTCCTGCATTGCAGTCAGATTCTTTACCATCTGAGCTATCGGGAAGTCCTGAGGAATTTCTTAAGATGTGTAATAATAGAGCACATTTGTTCATGATAGTGGTTCAGTAGAAGAGGAGAAACTGACTATACGGGAGAGAGAGAGGTTAGTCAGTGGTTTTCTTGCAAAGACAGGAGTAGTTGGACTCCATGCCCACGTTAGGGTATTGATCTTTGATAGAAGCAGTGCTGCTTTTTCTATTTTAATAGAAGAGAAGCAGTGTAGAAGCACTACAATTCTACCGATCTTACGGGACTTGGCAAAGAAAGTTTTTTTAAAGATTTATGAAGTAAATATAAGTTTCCGTTTTAAAAATATTTATCTATATTGAAAGAAGGAATTAAATTTGTTAGTTTGCCTTGATTTTCCTTTCTCTCTTTCACTTTTATAGTGTTAAGTGTTCATGTTGAACTCTTACTGTGATTCATTCTCTCAATCCCTAAAATGAATCTGTGTATTAGATCTACTCTGAGTAGTGCAAGTGACCCAGAGGTTTCTGATTTGATTGACACAATCCAGTAATGCCAGGTAGATTTGGTTTTGTCATTTTACTTAAGAATAAATTTGGATTGTTTACCCTGTAATAGAAAACATTTATCTTCAGATACTCAGAAATGAAATAATTTTATAGGCTATACATTGCCTTACCTGCTAAAATTCAGCATAAAGCAGGAGGGAGGGACGACATTAAAAAAAGCAGGAAATGGTAGTATAGAATTAGGCAATGCTATCTTCAGTATATCGGGTATTGAAAAGGTCATTGTTTTCTCATCCAAGGTAAGAACTTGAGGATACCGTGTAAGAATAAAAGTCTTGACCCAAGTATTTGGTTTGAGGTTCTAATAAATAAACATCATTGTTACGCCATAAATTTATTCTTGCATATACAGTAGATTTTGTCTTTAATGTCAATTTAAAAATTGGACTTTTTCTTATCAAATCAAATGTATTTCCAGGGCTCTTTTGTGTGCTATAAACTGATAAAATGATTGGCCAAGTGATCTAAGTATTTTAAATGTTAAGGTGATGGTAGTTTTAATTGTGTTTTGGAAAAAAGGCTATTTTTTAAAAACTCATTCTGTGTGCTCCTTTTTCTTGAATTCACAGTGATACCATAAACATTTGGTGCTGTTTTGGTAATTTAAGTCCCTGAACTCTTTAGTGTTGACATCTCATCTTTATGGAGGAGGGTTTCTAAGTTTGTATTGTAAATTGTACCTTTGGGAGCAGTGTTATAGCTGTTTTAGGTTTTTAGTAAAGATCGAAGCTGAAAACATTAAACAAGACAACAAGACATGATTTTAAAAAGACACATGGGGAGACATAAAATTCTGCTTTAAACATTTATTAAAAAAAAATTAATCAGAATTTGATTTTTTTTTTCCCCCAGACGAAAGATTGCTTAAAACATTGGATGACCAGAAAGTGGAATTTTATCAGATTAGAGCACATTAAGAATTTAGAAAAAACGTTTCCTTTACTAACGAGGAGATGTTTGAATATTTTTTAATTTGGTAAAATGATTGTCAGAGGTGATTTTTTAGTTCTTTGTCTTGTTAAAAACATAAATTAGTAAGTATGCTGTCAAAATTGTCAAAATAAGACTAATTAAAACAATTAAGTTTATTATAGAGTGTAAAATTTTGTGTTTTTTTTTCCTGTTGTTATGTTTTTCAATTGAAAAAGTCTTTGGCCATTAGTTTTAACTATAAATTAGTAGTATATGCATATAATGCTTGGTTATTTCTTCTCTAAAGTAAGAAATATCAACTGGTTCTATTAACTTTTGTAAATCTTGCCATAATCATGTATCCTTCCTTATTTGAAATGTCTGTATTTTTCATTGCCTATAAGAAGATGTCTAAAGTTTTTAGCCTACCAGACAAAATGTAAAACTGCCCTAAAATTCCTAAATATCTTTAAAGGCTACTTCTCTTGCTACTTTCTCTCTGAACTCATTCTTGATTGCCTAGCCAGAAATTATCAAATCTCTCATCCTTTGGTACAGATGTTACCTCGTATTAAAACTTTTCTTGTGCACATTTGTAAGTTGATATCTTACTCCTCTTTGTATCATCTACATTCATACATTCAGCAGTGTTATTGGATGTCTGCTGTGCCCCAAACACTGTTGTAGGTGTGAAGGCAACAGCAGTGCATGAGAATCCAGGTCCCTATCCTCATGAAATTTATGTTCTAGTTTGGGAATGATAATGAGGGAGACAAAATTAAATAAACAGATAGATGCCTAGAGCCTTTTAGATGTTAAATGTTTTGAGGAGAAAACAGTGTATATGATAGAAGGTTTAAGGACAGTACCAGTGTTGATTTGATGGCGATGGAAGATCTCTTTGAAGATGTGACATTTATGCCAAAGCTGAACGATAACAGTGGAGCAGTCATTTGAAGATTTGGGAGCAGAGTTCTCGAACTGAAAGACAGACAGTGCAAAGGCATTAGAGAGAGGAAAGAACGGGGGAGGTGGGGGAAGAGGGTGGGAATGGAAGCAGGAGGTAGGTTATACAGTCTTGTAAGCAGAGGTAAGGGATTTGAAATTTATTCTAATTTAATTTCGAAGCCTGAGAATTGTTGTTTAGTCGATAAGTTGTGTTTGACTTTGCAACCCCATAGACTGTAGCCCATCAGGCTCCTCTGTCTGTGGGATTTCCCAGGCAAGGCTACTGAAGTGGCTTGCCATTTCCTTCTCCAGGGCATCTTCCCCACACAGGGATCAAACCTGCATCTCCTACATTGGCAGGCGAGTTCTTGACTACTGAGCCACCAGGGAAGCCCCGCATTTACGGGTTCATGTGATTACATTGGGCCCACTCAGGGCCACCCTCCCCCTCCTTTATTGAGAGTGTACTATACAACCAGCACAGTACTAGGCACTGATGTGTATTGCTGAGCAAGCAAAGATTTTAATCCAAAAGCCACATAAAAACAAGACGGAAGTGACCTCCATTCTCAAGGAAAGTCCATGTCAAAATGTCCAGGACCATAGTGCTCTGGAATTGGCCTACTTGAATCATAGGAGTTTGACTGTGGTTGTAAGAGTTATTCCTTACAAGTTACAAGGTAACTTTCTCATGTCTCTCAGTTCAGCTCAGTTCAGTCACTCGGTCGTGTCTGACTCTGTGCGACCCCATGAACTGCAGCACACCAGGCCTTCCTGTCCATCCCCAAATCCCAGAGTCCATCCAAACCCATGTCCATCGAGTTGGTGATGCCATCCAACCATCTCATCCTCCATCGTCCCCTTCTCCTCCTGCCCTCAGTCTTTCCCAACATCAGGGTCTTTTCAAATGAGTCAGCTCTTCACATCAGGTGGCCAAAGTATTGGAGTTTCAGCTTCAGCATCAGTCCTTCCAATGAACACCCAGGACTGATCTCCTTTTGGATGGACTGCTTGGATCTCCTTGCAGTCCAAGGGACTCTCGAGTCTCCTCCAGTACCACAGTTCAAAAGCATCAATTCTTCGGTGCCCAGCTTGCTTTATAGTCCAACTCTCACATCCGTACATGACCACTGGAAAAACCATAGCCTTGACTAGACGGACCTTTGTTGACAAAGTAATGTCTCTGCTTTTTAATATGCTGTATAGGTTGGTCATAACTTTCCTCCCAAGGAGTGAGCGTCTTTCAATTTCATGGCTGCCATCACCATCTGCAGTGACTTTGGAGCCCAGAAAAATAAAGTCAGCCACTGTTTCCTCATCTGTTTGTCATGATGTGATGGGACCGGATGCCATGATCTTCGTTTTCTGAATGTTGAGCTTTAAGCCAGCTTTCTCACTCTCCTCTATTTCACTTTCATCAAGAGACTCTTTAGTTCTTCTTCACTTTCTGTCATAACGGTGGTATCATCTGCATATCTGAGGTTATTGATATTTCTCCCGGCAGTCTTGATTCCAGCTTGTGCTTCCTCCAGCCCAGCATTTCTCATGATGTACTCTGCACATAAGTTAAATAAGCAGGGTGACAATGTACAGCTTTGACATACTCCTTTTCCTATTTGGAACCAGTCTGTTGTTCCATGTCCAGTTCATTTTTTGTTTGTTTGTTGTTTTTTGGTTTTTTCCATGTCCAGTTCTAACTGTTGCTTCCTGACCTGCATACAGGTTTCTCAACAGGCAGGTCAGGTGGTCTGGTATTCCCGTCTCTTTCAGAATTTTCCTGTTTGTTGTGATCCACACAGTCAAAGGCTTTGGCAAGTCAACAAAGCAGAAATAGATGTTTTTCTGGGACTCTCTTGCTTTTTCGGTGATCCAGCAGATGTTGGCAATTTGATCTCTGGTTCCTCTGCCTTTTCTAAAACCGGCTTGAACATCTGGAAGTTCACGGTTCACGTATTGCTGAAGCCTGGCTTGGAGAATTTTGAGCATTACTTTACTAGCGTGTGAGATGAGTGCAATTGTGTGGTCGTTTGAGCATTCTTTGGCATTGCCTTTCTTTGGGGTTGGAATGAAAACTGACCCTTTCCAGTCCTGTGGCCACTGCTGAGTTTTCCAAATTTGCTGGCTTACTGAGTGCTGCACTTTGACAGCAAGCATCATCTCTTAGGATTTGGAACAGCTCAACTGGAATTCCATCACCTCCACTAGCTTTGTTCATAGTGAGACTTCCTCAGGCCCATTTGACTTCGGACTCCAGGATGTCTGGCTCTAGGTGAGTGATCACACCATCGTGATTATGTGGGTTATGAAGATCTTTTTTCTCATGTCACTACATGGTTCTTTATTGCATCCATACTGGTCTTAACTAAAGCAGATATTTTCAATGCCAGCATTGGATAAATGTCAGCCAAACAGAGCCAAAACAAACTTTGCCATTGTTCTGAGCTTTAGGGCAAGGGTCACAGTGCTCTGGGGCTCATCTTCCCCATGTAAGCTCATTCTTTAGAGTGTGTTCCTTCTTTAGGGTTGCAGGCTACCATATGGCATGCAGAGAAAGTGCCAAACGAGTGACAGTGAATCTTGTCTCCTTTTTTTTAAAGTCTGCTAATTAATAACTTTAGTTAACATCTGCCAAGTCCTTCTTACCATGTAATATAGCGTATTCACTACCGTAACACCAGGGCATACATGTTTGACGTCTTTAATATCATATAAGAGCAGTGAAGCAGAATTAACTCTGACAGAGTTAATTTTTGAGTCATTCCAGTTTTTAAATTTCTTTTACCTTTACTTATATGCCTACCTTCAAGGATTACCTTGATAGTGACGCCTGATAGATTAGCCATACTCCATAAGACAACCCGAAACTGTTTATCTTTAGTTTTAGTTATTTAACTAACTGAACATAAAAATGTGGAAATGCCTCTTGCATTTAGAGATTTTGTTCTAGATATCTTCCAGAGAAAGCTGTGGTTACTCATTGATAAAAAGTTGTGGGTCAAGAGAATTTATTGATACTGTCTAAGCTGTTTGAGATTTTTTGTTTTCACTTATTCTGATTATTTAAAAGATGTATTCACTCAATAAATGTTTATTGAGCAGCGCTAGGTGCTAGGATGATAATAACTGAACACGTAACTTCTTTTGGTAATTAATTAATTTATTTCAATTGGAAGCTAATTACTTTACAGTGTTGTAGTGTGTTTTGCAGCACATTGACATGAATCAGTCATGGGTGTACATGTGTCCCCCATCCTGAACCCCCCTCCCACCTCCCTCCCCATCCCATCCCTCTGGGTCATCCCAGTGCACCAGCCCTGAGCACCGTGCCTCATGCATCAAGCCTGTCCGGGTGATCTGTTTCACATATGATAATATACATGTTTCAATGCTATTCTCTCAAATCATCCCACCCTCGCCTTCTCCCCCAGAGTCCAAAAGTCTGTTCTTCACACATGTGTCTCTTTGGCTGTCTCGCATATAGATAGGGTCATCGTTACCGTCTTTCTAAATTCCATGTATATGCGTTAGTACACTGTATTGGTGTTTTTCTATCTTCACTCTGTATAAATAGGCTCCAGTTTCATCCACCTCATTAGAACTGATTCAAATGCATTCTTTTTAATGGCTGAGTAACATTCCACTGTATATGTGTACCACAGCTTTCTTATCCGTTCGTCTGCCGATGGACATCTAGGTTGCTTCCATGTCCTGGCTATTGTAAACAGTGCTGCGATGAACATTGGAGTACATATGTCTCCTTCAATTCTGGTTTCCTTGGTGTGTATGCCTAGCAGTGGGATTGCTCGGTCGTATGGCAGTTCTATTTCCAGTTTTTTAAGGAATCTCCACACTGTTCTCCACGGTGGCTGTACTAGTTTGCATTCCCACCAACAGTGAAAAGACAGCCTTCAGAATGAGAGAAAATAATAGCAAACAAAGCAACTCGCAAAGAATTAATCTCAAAAACATACAAGCAACTCCTGCAGCTCAGTTCCAGAACAAGAAAAGACCCAATCAATAAATGGGCCAAAGAACTAAACAGACATTTCTCCAAAGAAGACATACAGATGGCTAACAGACACATGAAAAGATGCTCAACATCACTCATTATCAGAGAAATGCAAATCAAAACCACAATGAGGTACCATGTCACGCTAGTCAGAATGGGTGCTATCCAAGAGTCTGCAGGCAATAAGTGCTGGAGAGAGTGTGGAGGAAAGGGAACCCTCTTACACTGTTGGTGGGAATGCAAACTGAACACGTAACTTTTTAGGAATCATGAGACTCTGAAGGAGAAACAAGCTGCTCTGGGAGATAACACAGTCGTCGTTTAGTAACTGTGAGTGGTTGGTTCTGAGACCTTGGAGGATATCAAAACCCAGAAATGCTCAAGTCCCTTTTATTAATATAAAACAGTATAGTATTTACATATAGTCTACATATATCCCTCCCATTATACTTTAAGTCGTCTCTAGGTTTGTTATAATAACCTTGTAAGTGCTATGTAAGTAGTTGCCAGGCTGCTTGGCAAATGCAAGTTTTGTCTTTTGGAACTTTCCCCAGATCTTTTCTGTATATTTTTGACCCGTGGCTGGTTGAATCCACAGTGGTTGAATGGAGAACCCAAGGATACAGAGCACCTACTGTACGTATATCTAGGTAGGTGGTCTAGCATGATCTGCTCATGAGGATTTGACCAACACTGGCTTGCCACTTCACTGTGGGTGGACCTGAATTAACCTTGAAATTTCTTTGAGCGTCAGTTTTCTATGTATGTGAATAGTAATCTTTAATTGGAGTTCCTGTGCCCTTTTGCAGTAGCACTAGCAATTTTGAATTAATTTGTATTAAGAAAGGCTCCCCCACAATTTATATATGTACCTGAATCTGCCTTTGGCTCCCTTACTTTTCTTCTCCTTCAAATGTGATGATTTCAAATTGTGTCCAAACTAGAGGTACTTAACTTTTGGAGGAAAAAATACAGAAATAATGTGTGTTAGTTGGTAGAAGTGTTATAAAATTTAGAAAAATGACGATTTTTATCATTTCTACACCCAGGGAAGACCCTTGACATTTTAGTGATCTTTCAGTCTTCTCTGTGCACATACATAGTTCATTTAAAAAAAGACAAGGCTAGTTGGCTAGATAGTATCATATTACAAATACAGTATGTATTTAACTTTAATTCATAATTATTATGATCACTGTCATTTAATAAATTTATATAATTATTAGATTATATAAATTATACAACTATCATAACTTATATAATTTAACAAAATATTTATAATATATGTTATCTAGTTATAAATATTTGTGTATTAATAATTTGATAATTCTGCATTTTCACTTAATGCCACATGAATTACATAATACAATTGTATCTAATTATCTTCTATGACATAATTTAATTTTGTTAAGGTTGGAATGATGCATTTCTCAAATGTTTGGTAGAAGGTGTTTATAAAGCCATTTGAATCTGGTATTTTTGTGTGTGTTGGACAGAGGAAAGGGGAAACATTTAAACTCCTCTAGCTTTCAGTAGTTGTAGAACTATTAAGATTATCTATTTCTTTCTTGAGTCAATTCCCCCCACCTTTAAACTGTGTTCACTTTATATATTTGGGATCTTGTCTGTCTCTAATATTCAATCTTTTAAAGAAACTAACCTTTTGCTCTGATCTTCAAACTTTACAAAAACGTATACAATGAAAAGGAAGGCATCTTCTCAGCAGAGCTGAGACCTTTCCAGAGGCAGTCAGTGTACTTTTTCTCAATGACATTTTTATCTTTTTACAACCCTTTTATTTTTTACTAAAACAGGATGAACAGTATGAGACGTAGTGATCAGTACTCTCTTGTTTTCTCTCTTCTTTTTGTTTGTTTGTACATCAACCTCATTTTTAATGCCAGTGTAATATTCCACTTCATGGATGTATCCTGTTTAATTAAAAGTAGTTATGCTTTTTTCCCAGTAAAAACCTGTCCCATTTGTTTGATATAACCTAAGAACTTGATTTATTAACCCTACTGTAGTAATAGACATAATCATTTCAGAGGTCCAACAAGCCTTCCATGTGCCTTACCCTTTCACAAATAAGTTGAAATTAAAATGTTCGTTGCTCTATAATAGCCTCCTTGGAAGAGGGTATGTTCCATTTAAGTATTTTTAATTACAAACACAACTCTCTTCTGAAATTTAAATGCCATGTGATGTTGTTAGCACTTGAACCCCTGTTTCTTCTATAACTTACCCTAATGTGCAGTTTGAGAGATAGGTGCCGTCTTATGCTTCCTCATGGCTGCCCTTGCCACTTATTTATTTATTTATTTTTCATTTATTTTTATTAGTTGGAGGCTAATTACTTTACAGTATTGTAGTGGGTTTTGTCATACATTGACATGAATCAGCCATGGATACACATGTGTTCGCCATCTCGATCCCCCCTCCCACCTCCCTCTCCACCCGATCCCTCTGGGTCTTCCCAGTGCACCAGCCCCGAGCACTTGTCTCATGCATGCAACCTGGGCTGGTGATCTCTTTCACCATAGATAATATACATGTGTCGATGCTGTTCTCTCGAAACATCCCACCCTCGCCTTCTCCCACAGAGTCCAAAAGTCTGTTCTGTACATCTGTGTCTCTTTTTCTGTTTTGCGTATAGGGTTATCATTACCATCTTTCTAAATTCCATATATATGTGTTAGTATGCTGTAATGTTCTTTATCTCTCTGTCTTACTTCATTCTGTATAATGGGCTCCAATTTCATCCATCTCATTAGAACTGATTCAAATGAATTCTTTTTAATGGCTGAGTAATATTCCATGGTGTATATGGACCACAGCTTCCTTATCCGTTCGTCTGCTGATGGGCATCTAGGTTGCTTCCATGTCCTGGCTATTATAAACAGTGCTGCGATGAACATTGGGGTGCACGTGTCTCTTTCAGATCTGGTTTCCTCAGTGTGTATGCCCAGAAGTGGGATTGCTGGGTCATATGCTTGCCGCTTATTTCAAGTTCATCTTCTTACATGTCTTTGAGATGCTACCTTTACTATGACTAACTTTTCATATACTTCTGGAATTTAAAAAAATGTGTTCCCTTGGTTGATCTGCCAGTATCATAGCTTTTTAAAGTCTTTTTATTTTTAAATGACTTTGTACTTATAAAAGAGAAAAATAAGAGAGTTCCTATGTACCCTTCAGTTAGTTTCTCCTAATGTTAACATCTTATATATCCATAGTATAATGATAAGAGCTAAGAAATTAGCTTACTGATACAGTACATTTGACTTCGTACTCTTTTAATTATAATGGCTTTGCAGCAATTATTTAATATGTCATAGGAATACTCTTGCTCTTCCCTTCATATTTTCCCTTTTTTTTGCTTGTTTTTTCTTTCCAGTTGTCTAGCTGTAGCAAACAAAATAAAAAATTTATATAATATTTATTTAGGGACCATGTAAAATTAACTCAGGGAGAAAGAACATCATTATGCTACTGAATCTTTAGTACAGAAGCAAGATATGTCTTTCCATTTGTTGAAATCTCCCTTTGTGTCTCTCAGAAGTGTTCCATAGTTTTTCTCATACATGTTTTGAACTCTTTATTCAGTTTGTGCCTGTTTTTTTAAAAATTATAGATAAGATCTTTTCTTTCATTTAATCGTTTATCTGGTTTCTCTTTGTACATATAAAGGAAAGATTCCTTTATGATTTGTACTTGACTAAACTACTAGATTATATTGTTGTAGTAATATTTAGTTGGTTCTTTTGGATATTCTAGTTATTTAATTGTACCCCTACCAGTAGTATTCCTTTCTAATTTCATTCTCTGTGTTGACTGATAAAAATGAGTAACAGTGGTAAAAATGGGGCTTTCCCTGACTCTAGTAATATAGTATATCTAGTATTTCCTCATCGGGTGGTGCTGGCTTATTGTGGGTCTGAAATATATTGTGTTTAAAAAGTGTGCTTTTATATCCAGTATTTTCAGTAAGAATGGGCATTGAGTTTTTAAGGCGTCTTTTCATCACCTTCAGCATGATAATATTTTTCTTCTATGTAGCTCTATTAATGTGTTGGGTGATATCAGTTTTACAACAGTGACTTTTGTTGTAAATTTTTGTTGATCTAAGTCAAATCCCTTGTGACTATACAGTGGAAGTGAGAAATAGATTTAAGGAACTAGATCTGACAGACAGAGTGCCTCATGAACTATGGACGGAGGTTCATGACATTGTACAGAAGACAGGGATCAAGACCATCCCCAAGAAAAAGAAATGCAAAAAGGCAAAATAGCTCTCTGAGGAGGCTTTACAAATAGCTGAGGAAAGAAGAGAAGTCACAAGCAAACAAGAAAAGGAAAGATACACCAATTTGAATGCAGAGTTCCAAAGAATAGCAAAGAGAGATAAGGCAGTCTTCCTCAATGATCAGTGCACAGAAACAGAGGGAAACAATAGAATGGGAAAGACTAGAGATGACTTCAAGAAAATCAGAGATACCAAGGGAATATTTCTTGCAAAGATGGGCTCAATAAAGGACAGAAATGGTATTTACCTAACAGAAGCAGAAGATGTTAAGAAGAGGTGGCGAGAATACACAGAAGAATTGTACAAAAAAAGATCTTCACAACACAGATAACCACCTTGGTGTGCTCACTCACCTAGAGCCAGACATCCTGGAATGTGAAGTCAAGTGGGCCTTAGGAAGCATCACTATGAACAGAGCTAGTGGAGGTGATGGAATTCCAGCTGAGCTACTTCAAATCCTAAAAGATGATGCTGTCAAAGTGTTGCACTCAGTAGGCCAGCAAATTGAGTGGCCACAGGACTGAAGAAGGTCAGTTTTCATTCCAATCCTTAAGAAAGGCAATGCCAAAGAATGCTCAAAGTACTGCACAATTGCACTCATCTCACACACTAGTAAAGTAATGCTCAAAATTCTCCAAGCCAGGCTTCAACAATACGTGAACCATGAACTTCCAGATGTTGAAGCTGGTTTTAGAAACGGCAGAGGAACCAGAGATCAAATTGCCAACATCTGCTGGATCGTCACAAGGGCAAGAGGGTTCCAGAAAAACATCTATTTCTGCTCTACTGACTATGCCAAAGCCTCTGACAGTGTGGACCACAACAAACTGGAAAATTCTGAAAGAGACGGGAATGCCAGACCACTTGACTTGCCTGTTGAGAAAGCTGTATGCAGGTCAGGAAGCAACAGTTAGAACTGACATGGAACAACAGACTGGTTCCAAATAGGAATAGGAGTACGTCAAGGCTGTATCTTGTCACCCTCCTTATTTAACTTATATGCAGAGTACATCATGAGAAACCCTGGGCTGGATGAAGCATAAGCTGGAATCCAGATTCCTGGGAGAAATATCAATAACATCAGATATGCAGATGACACCCTCCTTGTGGCAGAAAGTGAAGAAGAACTAAAGAGCCTCTTGATGAAAGTGAAAGAGGAGAGTGAAAAAGGTGGCTTAATGCTCAACACTCAGAAAACAAAGTTCATGGCATCCGGTCCCATGATTTCATGGCAAATAGATGGGGAAACAGTGGAATCAGTGGTAGACTTTATCTTTCTGGGCTCCAAAATCACTGCAGATGGTGACTACAGCCAAGAAATTAAAAGATGCTTACTCCTTGGATGAAAATTATGACCAAGCTAGACAGCATATTAAAAAACAGAGACATTACTTTGCCAGCAAAGGTCTGTCTAGTCAAGGCTATGGTTTTCCCAGTAGTCATGTATGGATGTGAGAGTTGGACTATAAAGAAAGTTTAGCACCAAAGAATTGATGCTTTGGAACTGTGATGTTGGAGAAGACTCTTGAGAGTCACTTGGACTGCAAGGAGATCCAACCAGTCCATCCTAAAGGAAATCAGTCCTGAATATTCATTGGAAGAGCTGATTTTGAAGCTCAAACTCCAATACTTTGGCCACCTGATTTGAAGAGCTGACTAATATGAAAAGACCCTGGTGCTGGCAAAGGTTGAAGGCAGGAAGAGGAGGGGATAACAGAGGATGAGATGGATGGATGACACCACCAACTCAGTGGTCATGAGTTTGAGAAAACTCCACCACTTGTTGATGGACCATGGGGTAGCAAAAATTCGGACATGATGAGCAACTGAATTGAACTGAACTGAGTGCTTCCTTGGTGGCTCAAATGGTAAAGAATCCACCTGTAATGCAAGAGACCTGGGTTTGATCCCTGGGTTGGAAGATCCCTTGGAGGAGGGCATGGCAACCCACTCCAGTAATGCATCACTAGCTGCATTTCAGCGCCACAGGCTTAAATGATAATTTGGATGCATGTGTGCCTGCTAAGTCATCACTTAGCAGACATCTCAGACTCTTTGGTACCCCATGGGCTATTGCCCATCACGCTCCTTTGCCCATGGGGTTTTGCCAGAAAGAATACTGAGTGGGCAGCCCATCCCCATCTCTTTCCTATGCTTCAAGCCCTGACAGTCACTTTCCTTTACTTCACGTACACACACACACACACACACACACACACACACACACACACACACACACACACACACACACACGAAGAGAGAGTGGGGTGTTTTAGACTTTAAGGCCGCTGACAGTCACTTTCCTTTACTTCACGTACACACACACACACACACACACACACACACACACACACACACACACGAAGAGAGAGTGGGGTGTTTTAGACTTTAAGGCCGCTATAACAAATTGCCATGAACTGGGTAGCTTAAAAGAATGGATATTTATTGTCTCACAGTTTTGGAGCCTCTAAATCTGATATCAAGTTGTTGACACGACTGTGTTTCCCTGAAATCTGTAGAGAAATCCTCACTTGCCTCTTCCTCAGTATTGGTGGCTGGCCAGCAGTCTTTGGTATTCCTTGGCTTGCAGTTGCACGACACCAATCTTTGCCTTTGCCATCAAACAGCCTTCTCCCCGTGTGTCTCTTCCTCCATTTGGCTGACTTCTTAGAAGGACACTAGTTATTGGATTAGGGGTCCACCTACTCCAGTATGGCCTCATTTGAACTTAATTACATCGGCAATGATCCTATTCCCAAATAAGCTCATATTATTGAGTACTTGAGGTTAGGAATTCAACATATGTTTTGAGGAGTGGGAAAATATTCAACCAACAACAGATGGTAACCATGAGGAGAGCATCCCACAGAAACCAAAGACATTGCCTTGATTCCAGAATTTATTCCAAGAAGGAGTCCTACTACAGTGGGGATAGAAGATCGAAGAATCTTTTAAAGTATGTATTCCCACCTACTATTTGGTTTGCTTATGGACTAACTGGGTTTGATTGACAGGTGTATGCTATCATGATTTAATGATATTAAAAAAACTGAATGCCTTCATATAAAGCCTGAATGGCCCTGGATACAGGATAGCGGCCCTATCCTTTCTCATAGTTTCCCCCAGCTATATTGTTTGGAGGGAAATGATGGTGTATAATTTTGATGAGCAAATGGGAGAAGTGATTGTTGTGATGAGGCTGTCACTCTTTGCCAGAGAACTGTCTTTGATGTCTAAAGTATTACTTGGGACCTAGATGAAAGAGTCATAAAATAACAAGCCTAACCAAGGGGATGCAGCTAGCATTTAGGAAATGCACCCATTTTTCTGTATCTCCTCTTTTCCTTTGATCAAATGTGTACATATTATTAATAAAAAGAAACACAAATTTTAAAAAGACATGAAGAGGGAATGGTCAAATGAACCCTGCCAGAGTCCAAAAGAAAAAAAAAAAATGACAGCAATTTCACATCAGGCCGTTTGCTGAGATCCTATACAAGAACAGCAGTATGATTGGGATTCTTAAATGGCAGTGGCTGAAATGGCTAATAAAAGCCTGCTAATGACACAGAATCAAATCACCAAACAAACCCATCTCAAAATCCAGTTTCTCTCGAAGGGAAGGGCATGAACTTTATGGTTGGCACTGTCTCTTAATGTAGGACCTTAGGCAAGTTACTTAATCTCTCTCAAGTTTGCTATGTATGAAACTAAGGATAACTACCTAGCAAGGCTGTAGTGACAATTAAGCCAAACGCAGGACACATGTAACAGGTGCTTCACTAAATCGAAGCCTTCCACCTCCCAGCCCTTCAAATATATGCAAAATACAATCTTTGCCCACTACCCCTCACCTACTCTTCATCTCATTCTCTTCCTCTCTCTCTCTCTCTGCCAAAGTTCTTATTTATAATCTAGCAGAGGGTATATAAACAGGAAATGATTTGCATTTATTTTTAAAAGCCAGTGTAAAACAATGTAGTATACCCCTGGCTACTTAAGTGCTGACAAACTCGACATTCCTAAAAAAAGCAAACACATATTGAGTGATCATTCATGCCAGGCATGGTGCTAGGCATGGAGTATTCACTAGTAAGTGAAACATCTTCCCTCCCTGGTGGAGTTCAGTTTAGTGAACTGAATGGTGAAGAAGCAATGAATATATAATTGAAAAATATGTTCAGTGCCCATAAAGAAATGATCAGGTGCAATGATGGAGACTAATGAAAGGGCAGGTGGGATACTTAGTTTAGGAAGGATGGCCTTTCTGAGGTGACATTTAAACTGAAACCTGAAAGATGAGAAGCTAGATGTGTAAAGAACAAGAGCAAGTGTCTTCAAGACAGTGGAATCAGCATGTCCAGCGAGGCAGTCAGGAGCTAGAAGTGTTTGAGGAGGAGTTCTGGCAGTGTCAGCAAGATGGAGGGGCTGCCATGAGGTAAAAATCCAGTTTCTTACCATGGCCTCAATGTCCCACCTAAACTGCCCCTGTCCCCCCCCGCACTCCCCCACATATCCTCCCCAGGTGTCCACATCACCTAGTCTTTCTGTCCTTTATGTGCTGGTCTCACTCCCACCTCAAGAATGAGAGGTTTGCTGCATTTGCTGTTCTTCTGTCTAGAACGCTCTGCCTGGATGACTCTCATAGCTTCTGGCCCCCGTGGTCAGTCAGGCCTCAGATCAAGTGTCATCTCTGGAGAGAGATCGCTAATTACCACCCCTCACCCAGCATAAACTTTTGGTGGTTTTTTCCTCTTCCCATCCCTCACCACTATCAAACGTTATTTCGATGATTTTTTGAAGTTTGTTTTTTTGTTTGTTTGTTTTATACTTTCCCCTAAAATAGAAGTCCCATGAGTTTATATTTCTTATTGCTATAACCTAGAACCATATCTAGACTATAAATGAAACTCAAATAGTACTTGTTGAATTTACAATGAATGAAATAAAGCTTAAAGAGGTAAGGCGAGGTATTAGAAAAGAACTAACCAAATTGTGTGAGAGTAAGGACTTCCTGGAAGAGGTATGTTTTCAGTTATTAAAATCAAAGGGGCAAGAGAGCAAAGGTGGCGTGCAGGTAACAAACAAGAATTGTGGAAGTCACTCGTTCATCCCTGTCCTTTTTCACTAGATTAGGAACACCTTTAGCACTGGACGGAGAAGGCGATGGCACCGCACTTCAATACTCTCATTTGGAAAATCCCATGGACGGAGGAACCTGGTGGGCTGCAGTCCATGGTGTAGCAAAGATTCGGACATGACTGAGCAACTGAATTGAACTGAACTGAGTGCTTCCTTGGTGGTTCAGATGGTAAAGAATCCGCCTGTAATGCAAGAGACCTGGGTTTGATTTCTGGGTTGGAAGATCCCTTGGAGGAGGGCATGGCAACAAACTCCAGTAATGCATCACTAGCTGCATTTCAGCGCCACAGGCTTAAATGATATTTTGCATGCATGTGTGCCTGCTAAATCATCACTTAGCAGACATCTGAGACTCTTTGGTACCCCATAGGCTATTGCCCATCACGCTCCCTTACCCATAGGGTTTTGCCAGAAAGAATACAGGAGTGGGAAGCCCATCCCCATCTCTTTCCTCTGCTTCAAGCCCTGACAGTCTCTTTCCTTTACTTCACGTCCACACACACACACACAGACACACACACACACACACAGACACACACAAAGAGAAAGTGCGGTGTATTAGATTTTAAGGCCCCTATAACATATTGCCATGAACTGGGTAGCTTAAAACAATGGATATTTACTGTCTCACAGTTTTGGAGCCTCTACATTTGATATCAAGTTGTTGACACGAGTGTGTTTCCCCTGAAATCTGTAGAGAAATCCTCACTTGCCTCTTCCTCAGTATTGGTGGCTGGCCAGCAGTCTTTGGTGTTCCTCGGCTTGCAGGTGCACGACACCAATCTTTGCCTTTGCCATCAAACAGCCTTCTCCCCGTGTGTCTCTTCCTCCATTTGGCTGACTTCTTAGAAGGACACTAGTTATTGGATTAGGGGTCCACCTACTCCAGTATGGCCTCATTTGAACTTAATTATATCGGCAATGATCCTATTTCCAAATAAGTTCATATTGTTGAGTACTTGAGGTGAGGAATTCAACATATCTTTTGAGGAGTGGGAGAATATTCAACCAACAACAGATGCTAACCATGAGGAGAGCATCTCACAGAAACCAAAGACATTGCCTTGATTCCAGAATTTATTCCAAGATGGAGTCCTACTATAGTGGGGGTAGAAGAACAAAGAAACTTTTTAAGTGTGTTTATCCAGCTACTATTTGGTTTGCTTATGGACTAACTGGCTTTGATTGACCGGTGTATGCTATCATGAGTTAATGATATTAAAGAAACTGAATGCCTCCATATAAAGGCTGAATGGCCCTGGATACAGGATAGCAGCCCTATTCTTTCTCATAGTTTCCCCCAGCTATCCTGTTTGGAGGGAAATGATGGTGTATAATTTTGATGAGCAAATGGGAGAAGTGATTGTTGTGATGAGGCTGTCACTCTTTGCCAGAGAACTGTCTTTGATGTCTAAAGTATTACTTGGGACCTAGATGAAAGAGTCATAAAATAACAAGCCTAACCAAGGGGATGCAGCTAGCATTTAGGAAATGCACCCATTTTTCTATATCTCCTCTTTTCCTTTGATCAAACGTGTACATATTATTAATAAAAAGAAATACAAATTTTAAAAAGACATGAAGAGGGAATGGTAAAATGAACCCTGCCATAGTCCAAAAGAAAAAAAATCACAGCAATTTCACATCAGGCCCTTTGTTGAGATCCTATACAAGAACAGCAGTATGATTGGGATTCTTAAATGGCAGTGGCTGAAATGGCTAATAAAAGCCTGCTAATGACACAGAATCAAATCACCAAACAAACCCATCTCAAAATCCAGTTTCTCTCGAAGGGAAGGGCATGAACTTTATGGTTGGCACTGTCTCTTAATGTAGGACCTTAGGCAAGTTACTTAATCTCTCTCAAGTTTGCTATGTATGAAACTAAGGAAAACTACCTCGCAAGGCTGTAGTGACAATTAAGCCAAACGCAGGACACATGTAACAGGTGCTTCACTAAATCGAAGCCTTCCACCTCCCAGCCCTGCAAATATATGCAAAATACAATCTTTGCCCACTACCCCTCACCTACTCTTCATCTCATTCTCTTCCTCTCTCTCTCTCTCTCTCTCTCTCTGCCAAAGTTCTTATTTATAATCTAGCAGAGGGTATATAAACAGGAAATGATTTGCATTATTTTTTAAAAACCAGTGTAAAACAATGTAGTATACCCCTGGCTACTTAAGTGCTGACAAACTCGACATTCCTAAAAACAGCAAACACATATTGAGTGATCATTCATGCCAGGCATGGTGCTAGGCATGGAGTATTCACTAGTAAGTGAAACATCTTCCCTCCCTGGTGGAGTCAGTTTAGTGAACTGAATGGTGAAGAAGCAATGAATATATAATTGAAAAATATGTTCAGTGCCCATAAAGAAATGATCAGGTGCAATGATGGAGACTAATGAAAGGGCAGGTGGGATACTTAGTTTAGGAAGGATGGCCTTTCTGAGGTGACATTTAAACTGAAACCTGAAAGATGAGAAGCTAGATGTGTAAAGAACAAGAGCAAGTGTCTTCAAGACAGTGGAATCAGCATGTCCAGCGAGGCAGTCAGGAGCTAGAAGTGTTTGAGGAGGAGTTCTGGCAGTGTCAGCAAGATGGAGGGGCTGCCATGAGGTAAAAATCCAGTTTCTTACCATGGCCTCAATGTCCCACCTAAACTGCCCCTGTCCCCCCCCGCACTCCCCCACATATCCTCCCCAGGTGTCCACATCACCTAGTCTTTCTGTCCTTTATGTGCTGGTCTCACTCCCACCTCAAGAATGAGAGGTTTGCTGCATTTGCTGTTCTTCTGTCTAGAACGCTCTGCCTGGATGACTCTCATAGCTTCTGGCCCCCGTGGTCAGTCAGGCCTCAGATCAAGTGTCATCTCTGGAGAGAGATCGCTAATTACCACCCCTCACCCAGCATAAACTTTTGGTGGTTTTTTCCTCTTCCCATCCCTCACCACTATCAAACGTTATTTCGATGATTTTTTGAAGTTTGTTTTTTTGTTTGTTTGTTTTATACTTTCCCCTAAAATAGAAGTCCCATGAGTTTATATTTCTTATTGCTATAACCTAGAACCATATCTAGACTATAAATGAAACTCAAATAGTACTTGTTGAATTTACAATGAATGAAATAAAGCTTAAAGAGGTAAGGCGAGGTATTAGAAAAGAACTAACCAAATTGTGTGAGAGTAAGGACTTCCTGGAAGAGGTATGTTTTCAGTTATTAAAATCAAAGGGGCAAGAGAGCAAAGGTGGCGTGCAGGTAACAAACAAGAATTGTGGAAGTCACTCGTTCATCCCTGTCCTTTTTCACTAGATTAGGAACACCTTTAGCACTGGACGGAGAAGGCGATGGCACCGCACTTCAATACTCTCATTTGGAAAATCCCATGGACGGAGGAACCTGGTGGGCTGCAGTCCATGGTGTAGCAAAGATTCGGACATGACTGAGCAACTGAATTGAACTGAACTGAGTGCTTCCTTGGTGGTTCAGATGGTAAAGAATCCGCCTGTAATGCAAGAGACCTGGGTTTGATTTCTGGGTTGGAAGATCCCTTGGAGGAGGGCATGGCAACAAACTCCAGTAATGCATCACTAGCTGCATTTCAGCGCCACAGGCTTAAATGATATTTTGCATGCATGTGTGCCTGCTAAATCATCACTTAGCAGACATCTGAGACTCTTTGGTACCCCATAGGCTATTGCCCATCACGCTCCCTTACCCATAGGGTTTTGCCAGAAAGAATACAGGAGTGGGAAGCCCATCCCCATCTCTTTCCTCTGCTTCAAGCCCTGACAGTCTCTTTCCTTTACTTCACGTCCACACACACACACACAGACACACACACACACACACAGACACACACAAAGAGAAAGTGCGGTGTATTAGATTTTAAGGCCCCTATAACATATTGCCATGAACTGGGTAGCTTAAAACAATGGATATTTACTGTCTCACAGTTTTGGAGCCTCTACATTTGATATCAAGTTGTTGACACGAGTGTGTTTCCCCTGAAATCTGTAGAGAAATCCTCACTTGCCTCTTCCTCAGTATTGGTGGCTGGCCAGCAGTCTTTGGTGTTCCTCGGCTTGCAGGTGCACGACACCAATCTTTGCCTTTGCCATCAAACAGCCTTCTCCCCGTGTGTCTCTTCCTCCATTTGGCTGACTTCTTAGAAGGACACTAGTTATTGGATTAGGGGTCCACCTACTCCAGTATGGCCTCATTTGAACTTAATTATATCGGCAATGATCCTATTTCCAAATAAGTTCATATTGTTGAGTACTTGAGGTGAGGAATTCAACATATCTTTTGAGGAGTGGGAGAATATTCAACCAACAACAGATGCTAACCATGAGGAGAGCATCTCACAGAAACCAAAGACATTGCCTTGATTCCAGAATTTATTCCATGATGGAGTCCTACTATAGTGGGGGTAGAAGAACAAAGAAACTTTTTAAGTGTGTTTATCCAGCTACTATTTGGTTTGCTTATGGACTAACTGGCTTTGATTGACCGGTGTATGCTATCATGAGTTAATGATATTAAAGAAACTGAATGCCTTCATATAAAGGCTGAATGGCCCTGGATACAGGATAGCAGCCCTATTCTTTCTCATAGTTTCCCCCAGCTATCCTGTTTGGAGGGAAATGATGGTGTATAATTTTGATGAGCAAATGGGAGAAGTGATTGTTGTGATGAGGCTGTCACTCTTTGCCAGAGAACTGTCTTTGATGTCTAAAGTATTACTTGGGACCTAGATGAAAGAGTCATAAAATAACAAGCCTAACCAAGGGGATGCAGCTAGCATTTAGGAAATGCACCCATTTTTCTATATCTCCTCTTTTCCTTTGATCAAACGTGTACATATTATTAGTAAAAAGAAATACAAATTTTAAAAAGACATGAAGAGGGAATGGTAAAATGAACCCTGCCATAGTCCAAAAGAAAAAAAATCACAGCAATTTCACATCAGGCCCTTTGTTGAGATCCTATACAAGAACAGCAGTATGATTGGGATTCTTAAATGGCAGTGGCTGAAATGGCTAATAAAAGCCTGCTAATGACACAGAATCAAATCACCAAACAAACCCATCTCAAAATCCAGTTTCTCTCGAAGGGAAGGGCATGAACTTTATGGTTGGCACTGTCTCTTAATGTAGGACCTTAGGCAAGTTACTTAATCTCTCTCAAGTTTGCTATGTATGAAACTAAGGAAAACTACCTCGCAAGGCTGTAGTGACAATTAAGCCAAACGCAGGACACATGTAACAGGTGCTTCACTAAATCGAAGCCTTCCACCTCCCAGCCCTGCAAATATATGCAAAATACAATCTTTGCCCACTACCCCTCACCTACTCTTCATCTCATTCTCTTCCTCTCTCTCTCTCTGCCAAAGTTCTTATTTATAATCTAGCAGAGGGTATATAAACAGGAAATGATTTGCATTATTTTTTAAAAACCAGTGTAAAACAATGTAGTATACCCCTGGCTACTTAAGTGCTGACAAACTCGACATTCCTAAAAACAGCAAACACATATTGAGTGATCATTCATGCCAGGCATGGTGCTAGGCATGGAGTATTCACTAGTAAGTGAAACATCTTCCTTCCCTGGTGGAGTCAGTTTAGTGAACTGAATGGTGAAGAAGCAATGAATATATAATTGAAAAATATGTTCAGTGCCCATAAAGAAATGATCAGGTGCAATGATGGAGACTAATGAAAGGGCAGGTGGGATACTTAGTTTAGGAAGGATGGCCTTTCTGAGGTGACATTTAAACTGAAACCTGAAAGATGAGAAGCTAGATGTGTAAAGAACAAGAGCAAGTGTCTTCAAGACAGTGGAATCAGCATGTCCAGCGAGGCAGTCAGGAGCTAGAAGTGTTTGAGGAGGAGTTCTGGCAGTGTCAGCAAGATGGAGGGGCTGCCATGAGGTAAAAATCCAGTTTCTTACCATGGCCTCAATGTCCCACCTAAACTGCCCCTGTCTCCCCCCCCGCCCCCCCACATATACTCCCCAGGTGTCCACATCACCTAGTCTTTCTGTCCTTTATGTGCTGGTCTCACTCCCACCTCAAGAATGAGAGGTTTGCTGCATTTGCTGTTCTTCTGTCTAGAACGCTCTGCCTGGATGATTCTCATAGCTTCTGGCCCCAGTGGTCAGTAAAGCCTCAGATCAAGTGTCATCTCTGGAGAGAGATCGCTAATTACCACCCCTCACCCAACATTAACTTTTGGTGGTTTTTTCCTCTTCCCATCCCTCACCACTATCAAACGTTATTTCGTTGATTGTTTGAAGTTTGTTTTTTTTTGTTTGTTTGTTTTATACTCTCCCCTAAAATAGAAGTCCCATGAGTTTATATTTCTTATTGCTATAACCTAGAAGCATATCTAGAATATAAATGAAACTCAAATAGTACTTGTTGAATTTACAATGAATGAAATAAAGCTTAAAGAGGTAAGGCGAGGTATTAGAAAAGAACTAACCAAATTGTGTGAGAGTAAGGACTTCCTGGAAGAGGTATGTTTTCAGTTTTTAAAATCAAAGGGGCAAGAGAGCGAAGGTGGCGTGCAGGTAACAAACAAGAATTGTGGAAATCACTCGTTCATCCCCGTCCTTTTTCACTAGATTAGGAACACCTTTAGCACTGGATGGAGAAGGTGATGGCACCCCACTCCAATACTCTCATCTGGAAAATCCCATGGACGGAGGAACCTGGTGGGCTGCATTGCATGGGGTTGCTAAGAGTCGGACAGGGCTGAGCGAGTTCACTTTCAGTTTCATGCATTGGAGAAGGAAATGGCAACCCACTCCAGTGTTCTTGCCTGGAGAATCCCAGGGACCGGGGAGCCTGGTGACCTGCCATCTATGGGGTGGCACAGAGTCGGACTCAACTGAAGCGATTTAGCAGCAGTGGCAGTTAGCGCTGAAGCCGCGTTTTACTAATCTTTCACCAGCGCCTGTCCCGGGACCTGGCACACAGATAGGGTTTTACACAATGACTGACTGTGAGGTGCGCAGAAGGGTCTATTAACTCGGCTGCGGTGCAGTTTGTGGCTGGCCACTAAGCCTGGCAGCACCCGTGCGAGGGAGCAGACGGCTTTGCGGAAGACGGCCTCGGCGGGTGGGGGTGGGGGGTGGGGTGGGAAGCGCCCCCCGCGCCTGCGCGTTATGGCGGGGAGCCGGCAGCGTCGGCGCGCGCCTGCGCAGTGCGGTCTTTCCCGCCTCCGACAAGATGGCGGCGGCCGAGTAGCGCGGGGGCGGTTTGTGGCCGCAGGAAGCCCGGCCGCTGCAGCGGGCCGAGGCGGGATGCTGTTCCCAGGGAGCGCCGTTGGCCACCGGTGAGGAAGGTCAAGTACAGAGCTGCCTTCCCGAGCCCCCCGGCGCCCCCTACGTACACCCCCGTCTGCTCGAGTGCGGTCGCCGCTTTGCCTACTTCGCTACCGCCCTGTGCTGTCGGGTCCGGAGCTCTGGCGGCGGCAGGGGCTGTGTCCGGCAGGAGAGGAAGCGCCCGGGCTGCGTCCGTGCTTCTGTCCGCGGGGCGAGCGTCTGGCAGGTGGGTGAAGCTGCAAGCTTCGGTGTCTCCTCTTGGGGCAAAGCTTTCTCGGCTTTGCCCCGCCGTGGCTCAGACCCTGGTGGTGTTCAGCCGGAGTCCACCGCTGCTTTGTCTCCACGTCCCGCCCCCTCTCCGCGCCCCGCTCCAGGCCTCCGGCTGGCCCCTGACTTTGCGTGCCCTCCATTCCCACGCAGGGGCCGGGGGTCGCAGCGCCGGCCGCCCTCCGCAACCTTTCCTGCCTCCTGCTGAAGCGTCAGCCCTTGCAAGCGGTCCCTCCTTTGCGTTAGGTGGGTGGGTCGTCTGCCTGTTTTAGTCACCTCCCCATCTTCCTGGTCTCGACCTTTTGCTTCCTTGAGAAGTCTTTTTAACTGTCTGGAAAGCTTTCCCAGGCTTATAGACTTACAGAGAAAAGCTTGCTATCCAGACGCCAGTGGATTTTGTTCATCTTGTCGGGGGGATCCAGCCCCCAGGAGACTTTGATGGTTTTGAGGAATGGTGCCAGTGACGGCAAGTGATTCTTCATCTAAATTAATCCTTTTCTGATTACAGCGAGTCTTTGGTCTCTAACCTTTTTTTGGAGGGGGGGGGGGCGGACGGAGGGACATATGTATACTAGATCCAGGGAAAGAATTGAGAAGTGGTCCTGGTTTTAAAAGAAGGCTTTGTGAGGGTAAGAAATGTAATAGCCCAAGAAAGGATAAGCGATTTTAGTGATTCTTTTATTCACTGTTAGGCTAAATCGTCCGTTGAAGCTTCACAATCTTGTGTTGTCCAAGCCCTTTGTTTTATTTGGAAAGGACTGAAATGGAGAAAACGCTTTTTAAACTTGAAACTTCTCAAATTTCTTGGGTTCTCAATTGTTATTAGTACTACTTGGCAATCTTTCTTGTACTTGATATTTTCTGCAAAATTTAGGTTGTGCCAGTGTCATTTCTTCTTCATTTATTACTAGGGCAAGAGTAGTCAGAATTAATGGTGTAAAAAGTGCAAACTGAAGGAGGGATGTGGTAGTGGAGGTTGCCATGTCTGATTTTTCCCAATTTTTTCCTGTAATTGGATAATGTGTCAAGAGCAGCAGAATGGTGAAAAATGAAGCTATGAGTATAAATGGTAGTGTATCCACTGAGATTGCAATGGGTGGAGCTTTTAAAATTAAATTGAGTGATATCCTTTTTTTGAAGCCATGCTAGGTGCTCTCCAGAGTTTCTAAAGCACAGACTGTTGTTGCCTTATTGGAAATTTATGCTAAAAGTCTTTTAACAGGTGGGTTACAATTGGCCTGACAGATTTAACTTTTTGTTCTACCTCCTGACACACATCTGCCTTAACCTTTATTGTAGACTTTTAGCCTCTTGATGAATTTCTTAAATTTGGAGATAGAATTGTTCATTTTAAAAGGAGAGGAGATATTTTAAGTGTTTGATTCCTGTATGGGCAGATTCATTCACTTGTTTGTTGCTGTGCTATGCTAAGTCGCTTCAGTCACGTCCATCTCCTTGCAGTCTCCACAGGACCGCCAGACTCCTCTGTCCATGGGACTTCTCCAGCCACGAATATTGGAGCAGGTTGCCATTTCCTCCTCCACAGGACCTTCCCGACCTAGGGATCAGAGCCACATCTCTTCTGTCTCCTGCGTTGGCAGGTGGGTTCTTTACCACTAGCGCCACCAGGTAAGCCTGTTTGTTTCCTGCACCCGAGGACTGCGTGTTTTTACAGGCACTTGTCTCTCAATTCTGTGCTTTTAGCTGACGGGGTAGTGCTCAGCCCTAGGCAGTAGCTCATTGCCTGAGACATTGTGTCAAGACCTGTCTGACCACAAACAAGCACTCTCCCACACTTATGGAACCCGTTTTCTCTCTCTCTTTCTTCCCCTCTTCCTGTCTTTAGGAACCCTCCCGTCTTTGTGTCTATTCATTCAATTCTTTAGCCTACTGCTCTTTTCATTTGCCTCCCCTAGTCACCAGGATCCCATGGTCATCAGTTTTTACCAGCCCATCATTGATACCTTAGAATACTTAACTTTATGTCAATTTATCTTTCTAGTGCCCAGTTCTGAACAGGCCTAATCACTATCTTGATCCCTGAAGGATACAAGAGACAGTTGTGTGAGGATTTTGGATTGTTTTCATACCAGTTAGTGTTCTGTTATCCTCCAGATCTATAATGTCGATTGTGAGGGGTTTTTTTTTGTCTTACTTCATGAAAGTGTTTATAGCAAATAACTTGATCTTTTCCTTTCCTGAGAAAAATCTCAAGCATCTGAGGTATAATCTTTTCTATCCTGATATCATTTCTTTATTTACTCTTCTCTGAAAAGAAGGAATTGTCCTTCCTTTCCTTCAAGAGCAACCTTCTCCAGATGTGTCCATGATCATCCCTCTTTATCTTTCTTTCTCAGTAATTATCCATGATCACTCCTTTTAAAGTTTTGCCCTCTCTAGCCTCCATGCATGCTTAAATATACCTTTGCCAGGGCTGCCAAACACCGTGCTGTGTGCTGTGCAGCTCACAGAAGCCAGTCTGAATTTTGAGCCTGCTGTGCCACTGTATTTTTATTCTTTAATCCTAGGAGCCTGGTGTAGTTGTTGTTCAGTCGCTCAGTTGTGTCCAACTCTTTGCAACACCAAGAACTGCAGCATGGCAGGCTCCTCTGTCCTCCATTACCTCCTGGGGTTTGCTCAAATTTATGTTCATTGAGTTGGTGACACTACCTAGCCATCTCATCCTCTACCACCTCCTTCTCCTTTTGGCTTCAGTCTTTCCTAGCATCAGGGTCTTTTCCAGTGAGTTGGCTTTTCGCATCAGGTGGCCAAAGTATTGGCGCTTCAGCTTCAGCATCAGTGCTTCCAGTAAATATTCAGGGTTGATTTCCTTTAGGATTGGTTGATCTTCTTGCAGTCCCAGGACGCTTAAGAGCCTTCCCCAGCACCACAATTCTCAATTCTTTGACACTCAGTCTTTATGGTCCAACTCTCACATCCATACATGACCACTGGAAAAACCATAGCCTCGACTCGACGGACCTTTGTCGGCAAAGTGATGTCTCTGCTTTTTAGTATGTTGTTGAGGTTTGTCATAGCATTTCTTCCAAGGAGCAAGCATCTTTTAATTCCATGGCTGCAGTCACCATCCACAGTGATTTTGGAGCCCCCCAAAATAAAGGTCTGACACTGTTTCCACTGTTTCCCCATCTATTTCCCATGAAGTGATGGGACCAGATGCCATGATCTTAGTTTTCTGAATGCTGAGTTTCAAGCCAACTTTGTCATGCTCTTCTTTAACCCTTATCAAAAGGCTCGTTAGTTTCTCTTCACTTTCTGCCCTTAGAGTGATATCATCTTCATATCTGAGGTTATTGATATTTCTCCCAGCAGTCTTGATTCCAGCTTGTGCTTCATCCAACCCAGTGTTTCTCATGATGTACTCTGCGTAGAAGTTAAATAAGCAGGGTGACAAGATACAGCTTTATTATAACTCTTTCCCAGTCAGTTGTTCAATGTCCGATTCTAACTTGCTTCTTGACCTGCATACAGGTTTCTCAGGAGGCAGGTAAGGTGGTCTGGTACTGGTGTTTCTTTAAGAATTTTCCACAGTTTGTTACGATCCACACATTCAAAGGCTTTAGCGCAGTCAATGAAGCAGAAGCAGACGTTTTTCTGGAATTCTGTTGCTTTCTCTAAAATCGAACAAATGTTGGCAGTTTGCTCCCTGGTTCCTCTGCATTTTCAAAACCTAGCTTGTACATCTGAAAGTTCTAGGTTCACATTCTTTTGAAGCCTAGCTTGAAGGATTTTGAGCGTAACCTTGTTAGCATGTGAAATGAGTGCCGTTGTATGGTAGTTTGAGCATTCTTTGACATTACCTTTCTTTGGGATTGGAATGAAAACTGTGACCTTTTTCAGTCTTGTAGCCACTACTGAGTTTTCCAAATTTGTTGACATATTGAGTGCAACACTTTAGCAGAATCATCCTTTAGAATTTCAAATAGCTCAACTGGGATTCCGTCACCTCCACTAGCTTTGTTGGTAGTAATGTTTCCTAAGGCCCCCTTGACTTCACGCTCCAGGATGTCTGGCTCTGGGTGAGTGACCACAGTGACTGGTGTACTGTTCTCTGTGTATTCGTGCCACCTCTTCTTGATATCTTTTCCTTCTATTAGGTGCGTACCATTTCTGTCCTTTATGGTGTCCATCCTTGCATGAAATGTTCCCTTGATGCCTCCAGTTTTCTTGAAGAGATCTCTAGTCTTTCCCATTGTGTTGTTTTCTTTGCATTGTTCACTTAAGAAGGGTTTCTTATCTCTTCTTGGTATTCTCTGGATCTCTGCACTCAGTTGAGTATATCTTTCCCTTTCTCCCTTGCCTTTCACTTCTCTCCTTTCCTCAGCTCTTTCTAATGTCTCCTCAGACAATCACTTAAGCTTCTTGCATTTCTTTTTCTTGGACTAGTTTGGTCACTGCCTCCTATACAATGTTACGAACCTCTTTCCAGTGATGAACCTCGTATATAAACTCATATAAAACATATGAATCTTTTTCAATAAACTCATATATGAACCTCTTTCAGTTTTATGAATCTGGTAGACACTTTCTCTACCAGATCTCATCTCGAATCCATTTGTCACCTCCACTGTATAATCATAAGGGATTTAATTTAGGTCATATCTAAATGACCTAGTCGTTTTCCCTACGTTCTTCACTTTAAACCTGAATTTTGCTATTAGGAGCTCACGACCTGAGCCACAGACAGCTCCAGGTCTTCTTTTTGCTGTCTGTGTAGAGCTTTTCCATCTTCAGCTGCAAAGAACATAATCTGATTTTGGTATTGACCATCTGGTGATGTCCGTGTGTATAGCTGTCTCTTGGTTGTTGGAAAAGGGTGTTTGCTATGACCAGCGTGTTCTTTTGACAAAACTCTGTTAGCCTTTGCCCTGCTTTTGCCCTCCAAGGCAAAACTTGCCTATTATTCTGGGTGTCTCTTGGCTTCCTATTTTGTATTCCAATCCCCTGTGATGAAAAGGACATCTTTTTTTTTTTTTTTTTTTTTTTTTGGTGTTTGTTCTAGAAGGTGTAGTTCGAGAACTACAGCAGTTCTACTTCATAGAACTGTTCAGCTTCAGCTTCTTTGGCATTAGTGGTTGGGGCAGAGACTTAAGATAACACTGATATTGAACAGTTTGCCTTGGAAATGAACTTAGATTATTTTTTTTTTCCTGAGGTTGCACCCAAGTACTGCATTTAGAACTCTTGTTGACTATTAAAGGCTACTTCCTTTCTCCTAAGGGATTCGAGCCCACAGTAGTAGATATAACAGTCATCTGAATTAAATTCGCCCATTCTCATCCATATTAGTTCAGTGATTCCTAAGATGTTCATTCTTGCCATCTGCTTCACCACATCCGATTTGCCTTGATTCACGGACCTGCCGTTCCAGGTTCCCATGCAAAAAAAGAGCAATAGCTCTTTACAGCGTCGGACTTGACTTTAACCATCAGACACATCCACACAACTGAGCGTCATATCCGCTTTGGTCCAGCCACTTCATTCTTTCTGGAACTAACGACTGCCCTCCACTCTTCCCCAGGAGCATATTGGACACCTTTTGATTGTGGTGCTCATCTTCGGTGTCTTATTTTTCTGCCTCATGCTGTTCGTGGGGTTCTCGCAGCAGGACTGCTGGAGTGGTTTGCCGTTCCCTCCTCCAGTGGGTCACGTTTTGTCGGAACTCTTCACCAGGACCCGTCTGTCTTGGCTGGCCCTGCACGGCATGGCCCATGGCTTCACTGAGTTACACAAGCCCCTTCACCACGACGAGTCTGTGATCCATGAAGGGGTATAGTAGGAAGGACATTTACTTTTAAGCTTCAAAGATCTGATTTTGAAGTCTACTGAAACCAGTTACTGTCTGTGAGGTTGTGGGCAACTTACTACTCAGGCTGTGTTCTTTGTCTGTAAAGTAGAATGTTATACGAGGAAGACATGGCAACCCAATGCAGTATTCTTGTTGGAGAGTCAGCATGGACAGAGGAGCTTGGTGGGCTATAGTCCATGGGGTCACAAAGAGTCGGACAAGACTGAGCGACTAAGGACACCACAGAATGTTATACTTACCTCACAGAGTTGTAATCGACGGAGTTTAACACACGTTACATGTCTTTCCAAGGGTTTGGTGCATTATGGAGTTCTTAAAAGTGTAAATTATTCTTTCCTTTGCACTCTGACTTCCCTTACCATCGCAGCACCGAAATTGGTTTTTAAAAAGTCATCTTGATGATCTAATTACCAAAGCTAACGGCCTTATCTCAATCATCCATGGTTTTCTTAGACCGCTTCTGAAATATACTCCATAGGAATGAAATGATCTGATTTCTTGTTTCTTGGCTTTATAGTTCCTGATTCTCTTATGTCTGAAAGTTTCTTTACATTCCCTGCAGTGTCTCGATTTTGCTCTTTCCCCTAAACATAGCTGTTTCCTGTATCAGTTAGGATGCAAATAGGATTTAAAAACAGAAGAAGTGTATTAGCTCAGGTAATTGGCAAAGGCATAGGTAGGATTAGTTTAAAGGGCAGTTTGTGCATAAGCTTTGCTTTGCTCAGTCCTCAGTCCTCAGTCAGCACAGAGGTTCTGTGTTTCCGTTTCCTCTAAACTGCCCTCCCATTTGGGTTCCTGCTCAGACTGGCTTCCCCTCTAGATTGAATCCAAGTGCTTTCCATCTTTATCTGTAGTGTGGCGACCTTTGTGCTCAGGTTTATCCTTTCATAGTTGCATGTTTCTCTTTCTGCTCCAGGCATCACATTCTGACACAACCACCAAAGACGGGAGGAAGTTTGCCCTCTCATCTCTTGATGAGGCAAGTAAACCTTTTACAGAAAGCCTGTATCAGATTTCATTTTGGACTAGCATTTCAGTCTAGGAAGAAATTAAATGAATGGCTACAGGGAAGATAACCAACATTGTCAGTGACATATATTGATAATATTGTATGGAGAAGTAAGCTTAAATGAATGAGAATTTTCAGATAGTAGTGGCATTCTTAAAGCACTGCTTATCTCAAGAGCAGGTATAAGCTGTACTTAGGACTGAATCAGTCATTTAGATAATCATGAATGACTAATTAAAATGGATTACTATATAAAATTAGTATATTTGAGTGGTATATCCCAGTTCTTTTAAGGTTGTTGTTAAGAACATTTACGCGTGCACTGTGAGGAATGGATACAGGTAGCAACTAACAGGGAATAGACCTGTGGTTCTTCTTGAAGATGAGTGGTGTTTGGAAATCTGTGGGTCTGGTAGAGACGAGATATACCAAGTGTCCTGTGATGTTTGCCCGCAAAACAAGAATTGTCCCTTCCAGAATACCAATAGTGCCCCTGTACACTGAAAAAACAAATGCTTTGGTTTTTTTCAAAGAATTCGCTGAGATTCCTCTGTATACTTATATTGCAAGTGACAGAAAACCAAATTCAGACTGGCTACACAGTAAAGGGCATGATTAGGTCTTGTCCTTGAACTTCATCTGGGGCTTCATCCAGTCTGAAATCATCAAGGACTTGGCTTAGTTTCTCTGGTCCTGCTCTGGCATTCCTCTTGTTTTGGTTTCGCTCTCAAGCGAGCTTATCTCATGGTAGCAAATTACTGTAGCACTTTCAGACTTAATACTCTCATTTCATATGTAAAGTAAAATGAAGCATATCTTTTGTTATTTGGTTTTGCAAGTGTTTGTTGAATGTCATCACTGTTGAAACTTCCCTGAACACCTGCCCCTAAAAGTGGATTACTTCCTCTGTTATGTTACAACTTCACAGAACTCTGTTGCATGCCATGTTCTATGGTTATTATGCTCATATGTCTCATGCATTAACTTGCCTAAATTGTCTGTGTGTTCTTAATGTGTAGAATACTCTCTGACTTAGTGGTACACAGTAACCATTTATGGATGAATGAGAGGAAGGAAGGATATGGAAAGGGGCAGGGAAACATAAGAAGTCCCCATTCCTTCCTGTTACTGAACCCTGAATTGTGAACATTGTACTCCTACCACCAAAGTATGTGTGTAATGCTCTTGTGATTGAGAATGAATTCATTTGAAAGCTTTACTGAATTCTAGTAGTGTTCCATCATTATTTTCTCAGCAAAACTAAAACCAGTTACCATCTTTTGTTCTTTCAACAAGTATTTTTGAAAGCCTGCTATTGGCAGGTAATGTGACACAATGGTAAACAAAGTAGAGCTGTGCTTCCTGAGCTTAAATATCAGCGAGGGACATAGACATTATTCATGTGTGCACACTCAGTCGCACACACACGTCAGGGAGCTCACAGGTTTTGAAGCAGAATAAGATAGATTCAGGGGATTAAAAAGTAACAGGATACTGTAATACTTCAGGTAGTTTGGTGAGAAAAGGCTTTTTGAGAAGCCCTTTTCTGAGTGAAGTGGATTAAGTCATGGAACTATCTGGAAGGAAATGTTCGGGCAGAGCAAGCAGCAGCTTCTAACGTGGAAATGTCCTTGGCATGTTGGAAGAGCAGCATGTGGGAGGCCGTGGCTGAAGCGGGGGTGGGGGGTGTGTGGCAGGGCAGGTCAGAGGGTAGGTGTGGGCAGGGTAGACCAAGGGGAGTTCTGAAGGTCATTTAAAGACTTGATTTTATTAGCTAGAAAGTCTGGAGAAGGCAATGGCACCCCACTCCATTACTCTTGCCTGGAAAATCCCATGGATGGAGGAGCCTGGTGGGCTGCAGTCCATGGGGTCGTGAAGAGTCAGACACGACTGAGCGACTGCTCTTTCACTTTTCACTTTTGTGCTTTGGAGAAGGAAATGGTAACCCACTCCAGTGTTCTTGCCTGGAGAATCCCAGGGATGGGGGAGCCTGGTGGGCTGCCGTCTATGGGGTTGCACAGAGTTGGACACGACTGAAGCGACTTAGCAGCAGCAGCAGCTAGCTAGAAAGTCACTCAGTCGTGTCTGACCTTTGTGACCCCATGGACTGTACCAGGTCTCCCACATTGCAGGCGGATTCTTTATCAGCTGAGCCACAGGGAAGCCTCAAGGGAACTTCCCTGGTGGCTCAGATGGTAAAAGCATCTTCTTGCAATGCAGGAGACCCGGCTTTGATCCCTGGGTGGGGAAGATCCTCTGGAGAAGGAAACAGCAACTCTCTCCAGTACTCGTGCCTGGAAAATTCCGTGGATGGAGGAGCCTCGTAGGCTACAGTCCATGGGGTCGCAAAGAGCTGGAGACAGCTGAGGGGCTTCACTTTCACTTTTCACTTTCTAGCTAGAAAATTGGAGATGATATATCTTTGGAAATCTAATTATTATTTTTAAGTTATATTATTTTAAGTACTAATTATGATTAGAAGTTCTCTCTGTGCTAAGTAACTAGCATATGATAGACTTAACACAATTTAAATGTTAAATAATTTATCTGAATAAAATGGTACTGAGATAAAAGTTGAAATTTTAAAGTTACCCTTTGAAGGAACTTTTTAAAATATTTAGGATACTTTACTTAGGTTTGTGATTATTTTCTTCAGCTCTTATGTACCCCATTACTAAAGTTTTCTGTAGTCATTAAAGAAAATTCAGGAAATACAGAAGTACAGATGACATTCATAAGCTCAACATATGAAGAAAACCAGTTGAGTTTTCGTCTCTCCCAACCCTTCCCTCCCGCTTTCAGTACCCTCTGTCCCTCTCTTCTTCCCTCTGTCTTTCACTTTCTTCTTTGTGCCTATGACTTTTTCCCCCTGTTACAGTGTAAACATGTGTATATGTCTAATTTTTTAAAAATTAGGTTATATTCATTTCTTGGAATATTTGATAAATCTTATTTTTATTGACTGTATAATCCCATTGTAAAAATTATTTTTCTTAATTGTTTCCTGGAGGTGGTTATTTAGTTTAGGTTTTCTATTTTATCATCATGTGGGCAGTGAATGTCTTAACACATGGATTTTTTTCTCTTTGTCTTTTTCCTTAGAATGGAATGATTGGCACTGGAGTAATGTAATGGAATAAGGTTTCATCTTAGACATTGTTAAGGTTCATGATACATGTTGCCACATTGTACCATGTCTTGTAAGCCCAATAAATGTTAACTGGTTTGAAAGTAACGGTAGCTGGGTGGTGGTGGGGAGGTGAGGACCTACGGAGTTGCCAAGCTTGAGTGATAGGCTAGGTTAGCCTTTTATTTCCAAATATTTCTTTCTTTTTTATCTTTAATATATATTTCAAGGTGTATATAAAAGCACCATGGAGAACTTTACATGTTACTGCAAACACACAAACACACATGAACTTATTGCTCAGGTCAAGACGCACAGCGCTGCCGCCACCCCAGAGCTCCTGCCCTTCTGGTTCCCGGTCTCCAAGAGGAAGCTTTCAGCATTTCCCTCCAGGCCTGTTTGCTCAAGTTCGTTTTGTTTTGTTTCTCTGAAACCCTTCATCATGTTTAAAGACGTTCCCTTCTGTACCGGTTTACTAAGAATTTTGTGTTTTGTTCTGTTTGTTTGAATTTAATGCTTTTTTTGTTGTTGTTGCAGCTTTTCATTACTGTATGACTTTTCTCCTTCACTATGTTAATATATTGAATTACATATTATTTAAAATCTTAAACCTAACCTGATTTCTGAGGTAAACCTAATTTGGTTTTACAGTATTACTCTTTTTATGTATTTCTGGATTCAGTTTGATATTCTGTTAATAGTTTTGTATCAGTGAGGTGGCCTATATTGTCCTTGTCAGGATTTGAAATCAGCGGTTATCTCATACTAGCCTTATAAAATGAGCTGACCCTCATTTTCTATTCTGAAAAAGTTTAAGTAGGACTGAATTGTTCCATTAAATTTCTGTGAGAATCTGGCCGAGAAGCCATCTGGGCTGGTAATTTTCTTTGTGGAAAGATTTTTAATTACTCCTTTGATTTTTAATTTTTAACCTTCTCAGATTTTCTGTTGATTATTTTGGTAGTTTTCCCCCTAAGAAGTTGTCCTTTTCATCTAAACTTTTTAAATTTACTAGCATAAAATTATTTATAATAAATATTAGTATCCGTTTAATGGTTGCAGTAAAGAATTATCTTATTGTATCTGTTATAGGCTAAAACTACCTTCTGTTTTTCCTCATTCAGTCTCCCTGGGAATTTAGTAGTCATTCAAAGGAACCAAATTTTGAATCTTGCTGATTCCTTTTCTTTTTATTACATATTTGTTCTCTATTGCATTGATTTCCGCTCTTTATTTCCTTCCTTCTACTTTTTGGGATTTACTTTTTTGTTCTTTTGCTAACTTCTTGTAGATCACTACTTTTCAGCATTTCTCCCTTTTAAATATATGCATTTAAGGCTGAGCATTTCCCTCTAAGTACTGTTTCAGCTAGCAACATTACTCAAATTTTAATATATAGTACTTTTATAATTCACTTTAAAATGGTTTCTAATTTTCACTGGTATCTACTTTAACACTTGGATAAGTTGAATGTATTATATTTCTCGATTTCTGAACACATGGAGATTTTCTAGTTGTTTTCAAATGTCTTTTATTTCTACCAATATAAGATATGTCATCAGAGAACTCTTAACAACATAGCAATGTCATCAGAGAACAATCTCAGTGTTTCAAAGGTCTGTGATTTCAGACCTTTAACATTTGAGATCTGCACTGTGGCCCCAGTATATTATTTTTTTCCCTATAGCTATTGAATGTGGTGTTCTAATATATTTACATTGGATCTTGCTGGTTAATCCCGTATTTCAAATCTTCAGGGTCATAAGTGACCTTTTGTTTGCTTGTATCAATTACACAGACAAGAGTGTATTAAAATATCCCGTTTACCACTGTAGATATTTCCCCTTGTATTCTCTCAGCTTTTGCTTTATTTATTTGAGACATTGCTAGTAGATGAACATATATATATACACTGTGCTTGGTTGCTCAGTCATGTCTGACGCTTTGCAACCCTTTAGACTGTAGCCCTCCGAACTCCCCTGTCCTTGGGATTTTTTAGGCAAGAATACTGGAGTGGGTTGCCATTTCCTTCTCCAGGGGATCTTCTCGACCCAGGGATTGAACCCACATCTCCTGTGTCTCATGCGTTGCCAGCAGATTCTTCCCCTGCTGAGCCATCAGGGAAGCCTAGTATTTGGATAGAAATGTGTAATAGTTATATCTGCTTAGTGACTTACTGTTACGAAGTATTCCACTTTTATTCTGAAAGTGCTTTTTGCATGAAGGTCTAGTTTGTCTGGGATTGATATAACAACACCAGTTTTCTTGTTATTGTTTTCTAAGGCTGATCTACATATGTGGTTTTAAAAAATCATATTCTGCTTTTATGTTATCAAAGCCTGATTGTTTCTTGTCGTATCATCTTGGGTGTTTCTAGCATTGTAACATGTAACTTGCTTCAAATGTAGGCACTAATAAGATACTGAGATAATGTCTTACTTGGTTGAATTTAAAAAGTAATGAGCATGATTTTGAATAAGTACTGAAGTTGTTTTAGGTTTCTCTTATTTTAAACGTTAAAAAATGTAGTTTTGTCAGGAAGAGACTTAAAGATTTATATTCTTGAGCAGATATTACCGGCGTGCAGTATACATATCAAAACCTGCAAGAGAAAATGAAATGAACATAAATATGCTGTCCCTGTCTCTTCCCTGGTGGCTTAGACGGAAAAGAACCTGCCTGCAATGCAGGAGACCCTGCTTCAGTCCCTGGGTTGGGAAGACACGCTGGAAAAGGAATGGCAACCCACTCCAGTATTCTTGTCTGGAGAATTTCCTGCACAGAGGAGTCTGGTGGGCTATAGTCCATGGGGGTCACAGAATCAGACACAACTGAACGACTCACACTTTGACTTTTCATCCCTGTCTCTTAGTTACACATGTCCCCTCCACAGAAGCAATCACTGTGTGATTAACACAGGTAACAGTGTAATCACTGTGACCAGTTTCTTGATTAGCTTTTCACACTGTAGTCCACAGAAACCCAAATTTTGCAAATTCAGCTTGTTAGGTGGGCAAATATATACACTACTGTGGTAAACTCTAATTTGTGTCTTCATCACAAGGTAGCATTCTAGAACATGCATTTTAAATCATAATGATAACTCTCATTCAAGCTCCAGAACAGTTTTTTTTACTTCAAAAGTTACAAAGCAGATACTGGAAGAGGATAAACAGCTTTCTGCTTCAGTCTGATTAGCCAGTCCTTCAGTTTCGAAATCCTACTGGTTTGGGCTTTAACAGAAGTGGTCCCGTGGTTAAGATAATTGGGGAAATTCTGACAAGGATGGCTCATTTGCTAGTTATTCAAGGGGGTGGTTAGGAGGAATTTCTGTTATGGATTACAGTAAGGTGAAAGAATCTGTGTATTTTGCTTATTCTCTGTCTACATGAGCAACAAGTGCTGAGTAGGGCTAGAGGATCCGCTTCTGGGGTCATTCACTCACTCATCTGGCTGGCAAGTTGGTAGTCATTGTAAGGACACTCAGGTAACCTTATGGAAAGGCCATCCTGGGACCCAAATGTTGACCTTTCCATAAGGTTACCTGAGTGGCCTGAGTGTCCTGATAACCCAGAGGCTGGCTCCACAGTAAGCAATCCAAGGGACCAGGGTAGAAGCCACAGTGTCTTACAGTGATGTAGCCTCAGAAGTCACACGCTTCTGCAATGTTTTATTGGTCACTCATGTGTGCTTAGTCATGTTCAATTCTTTGTGACCCTGTGAACAGTAGCCCAGCAGGCTCCTTTGCTCTTGGGATTCTCCAGGCAAGAATACTGGAGTGGGTTGCCATGTCCTCTTCCAGGGGATCTTCTGACCCAGGGACCGAATTCGAGTCTCCTGCGTCTCCTGCATTGGCAGGTGGATTCTTCACCGCTGAGCCACTGGGAAGCCACTGGTCACTCAGGTCAGCTCTGTTCAGCATAGGTGAACACTGTGCTAAAGCTTGCATATCAGAATTTAAAGATTTTTAAGGATAGTCTTTGAAAGTGGCTCTGGTGCCACTCCCCATTTAAATAAGCATTGGATCAGCGATCTTACAGCTGGTGTTTTTGGTAATCTCAAGGTGAATTTATTCAAAAAAGTAATGCTTTTAGGGTGCTGCATACTTTTCTATTATGCATTGCTCAGGAAAATGCCTGTATGATTGCCAACGTTTTCACAGTGATTTATTTTTTGTTGTATTTGATGCCTGATAAGAACAACATTCACGTAATCTGGGAATATCTAAAGAATTAGTATTCTGGCTTCCTCTTAGAAATTGTAGAATACATCCTCGAGCTTTAATGTGGTGCTGAGATCTTGCCTGCCTTATCTATTGATGTTACTGCTTTAATCTAGCCATTGGATCCAGGTGTCATTCAGAACCCTCACTGTATATAGGGCGTTTTTATTCAGAAAATAATGAATTCTGACTATACTCTTCACAAAATAAGGTGGTGTGAGTGGTAAAGAACCCACCTGCCAGGGCAGGATATGTAAGATACGTGGGTTCAATCCCTGGGTTGGGAAGATCCCCTGGAGGAGGACATGGCAGCCCACTCCAGTATTCTTGCCTGGAGAATCCAATGGACAGAGGAGCCTGGTGGGTTACTGTCCATAGGGTCGAAAGAGTCAGACGCGACTGAAGTGACTTAGCACATACATACTCAGGCTGCTGTAATAGTGTGGAAGAGCAAGGCTGCCCCTGTAAGAGAAGAAAAAAAAATTGTCCCTGTATTCTTTGTGACAGAAATCTTCAGAGGAGTAGGTATTTGAAGATTTAAGTCTCATAGGGAGAGGGCCAGGAAATTTGTGAATCAGGTATCTGTTTATTTTAAATGTATCCAAGTGAAATATCAGATAGATAGTTGGATATTCACAGAAGAGGGTTAGGATTTAAATTCGAGATTTAACATCATTCAGTTCAGTTCAGTCACTCAGTCGTGTCCGACTCTTTGCGACCCCATGAACTGCAACACGCCAGGCCTCCCTGTCCATCGCCAACTCCTGGAGTCCACCCAAACCCATGTCCATCGAGTCAGTGATGCCATCCAACCATCCCATCCTCTGTCTTCTCCTTCTCCTCCTGCCCCCAATCCCTCCCAGCATCAGGGTCTTTTCCAATGAGTCAACTCTTTGCATGAGTTGGCCAAAGTACTGGAGTTTCAGCTTCAGCATCAGTCCTGCCAATGAACAGCCAGGGCTGATCTCCTTTAGGATGACCTGGTTGGATCTCCTTGCAGTCCAAGGGGCTCTTCAGGAGTCTTCTCCAACACCACAGTTCAAAAGCATCAATTCTTCGGCGCTCAGCTTGCTTTATAGTCCGACTCTCACATCCATACATGGCCACTGGAAAAACCATAGCCTTGACTACGCGGACCTTTGTTGGCAAAATAATGTCTTCTTTTTAATAGGCTGTCTAGGTTGGCCATAACTTTCCTTCCAAGGCGCAATCGTCTTTTAATTTCATGGCTGCAATCACCATCTGCAATGATTTTGGAGCCCCCCAAAATAAAGTCAGCCACTGTTTTGACTGCTCCCCCATCTATTTGCAATGAAGTGATGGGACCAGATGCCATGATCTTAGTTTTCTGAATGTTGAGCTTTAAGCCAACTTTTTCACTTTCATCAAGAGGCTCTTTAGTTCTTCCTCACTTTCTGCCATAAGGGTGGTGTCATCTGCATGTCTGAGGTTATTGACGCTAAAGCCTTGGGAGTAGGTGAGAAAACAGGAGAGAAAGCAGTTCTGGGGCACTCATGTTTTAGAAGACGCCTGAAGAGACAAAACAAACCAATAGAGGAAATCAGAGGGAGGAGGAAAGCCAGAAGAACAAGTAGAGGACAAGAGAAGACATCTACTTCAAGTAGAAGAGAGTGGTCTGCTTGGTCTAATGTTCCTGAAGAGGTTACTGTACTAATATGAGGCAATGGAATTAGGCCGCTGGGTAGTCATTAGTGACCTTGACAATTGAGTTTCAGGAGATTGTTTAGGATTAGGGTGGGTTAAAGAGTAAATTAAAGGTGAGAAAATAGAGATAGGAAATGAAGGCCACTAGATGAAGAAGTTTTGCTGTGAGTAGAACAAAGAAATGGTCATATCTAATTGGTGGGGCGGGGGAGGTGAAGGGGAGCTGAGGTCAGGAGAGGAATTTCCTGGCCCAGAGATCGAAACCAGGTCTCCTGCATTGCAGTCAGATTCTTTACCATCTGAGCTATCGGGAAGTCCTGAGGAATTTCTTAAGATGTGTAATAATAGAGCACATTTGTTCATGATAGTGGTTCAGTAGAAGAGGAGAAACTGACTATACGGGAGAGAGAGAGGTTAGTCAGTGGTTTTCTTGCAAAGACAGGAGTAGTTGGACTCCATGCCCACGTTAGGGTATTGATCTTTGATAGAAGCAGTGCTGCTTTTTCTATTTTAATAGAAGAGAAGCAGTGTAGAAGCACTACAATTCTACCGATCTTACGGGACTTGGCAAAGAAAGTTTTTTTAAAGATTTATGAAGTAAATATAAGTTTCCGTTTTAAAAATATTTATCTATATTGAAAGAAGGAATTAAATTTGTTAGTTTGCCTTGATTTTCCTTTCTCTCTTTCACTTTTATAGTGTTAAGTGTTCATGTTGAACTCTTACTGTGATTCATTCTCTCAATCCCTAAAATGAATCTGTGTATTAGATCTACTCTGAGTAGTGCAAGTGACCCAGAGGTTTCTGATTTGATTGACACAATCCAGTAATGCCAGGTAGATTTGGTTTTGTCATTTTACTTAAGAATAAATTTGGATTGTTTACCCTGTAATAGAAAACATTTATCTTCAGATACTCAGAAATGAAATAATTTTATAGGCTATACATTGCCTTACCTGCTAAAATTCAGCATAAAGCAGGAGGGAGGGACGACATTAAAAAAAGCAGGAAATGGTAGTATAGAATTAGGCAATGCTATCTTCAGTATATCGGGTATTGAAAAGGTCATTGTTTTCTCATCCAAGGTAAGAACTTGAGGATACCGTGTAAGAATAAAAGTCTTGACCCAAGTATTTGGTTTGAGGTTCTAATAAATAAACATCATTGTTACGCCATAAATTTATTCTTGCATATACAGTAGATTTTGTCTTTAATGTCAATTTAAAAATTGGACTTTTTCTTATCAAATCAAATGTATTTCCAGGGCTCTTTTGTGTGCTATAAACTGATAAAATGATTGGCCAAGTGATCTAAGTATTTTAAATGTTAAGGTGATGGTAGTTTTAATTGTGTTTTGGAAAAAAGGCTATTTTTTTAAAAACTCATTCTGTGTGCTCCTTTTTCTTGAATTCACAGTGATACCATAAACATTTGGTGCTGTTTTGGTAATTTAAGTCCCTGAACTCTTTAGTGTTGACATCTCATCTTTATGGAGGAGGGTTTCTAAGTTTGTATTGTAAATTGTACCTTTGGGAGCAGTGTTATAGCTGTTTTAGGTTTTTAGTAAAGATCAAAGCTGAAAACATTAAACAAGACAACAAGACATGATTTTAAAAAGACACATGGGGAGACATAAAATTCTGCTTTAAACATTTATTAAAAAAAAATTAATCAGAATTTGATTTTTTTTTTCCCCAGACGAAAGATAGCTTAAAACATTGGATGACCAGAAAGTGGAATTTTATCAGATTAGAGCACATTAAGAATTTAGAAAAAACGTTTCCTTTACTAACGAGGAGATGTTTGAATATTTTTTAATTTGGTGAAATGATTGTCAGAGGTGATTTTTTAGTTCTTTGTCTTATTAAAAACATAAATTAGTAAGTATGCTGTCAAAATTGTCAAAATAAGACTAATTAAAACAATTAAGTTTATTATAGAGTGTAAAATTTTGTTTTTTTTTTTCTGTTGTTATGTTTTTCAATTGAAAAAGTCTTTGGCCATTAGTTTTAACTATAAATTAGTAGTATATGCATATAATGCTTGGTTATTTCTTCTCTAAAGTAAGAAATATCAACTGGTTCTATTAACTTTTGTAAATCTTGCCATAATCATGTATCCTTCCTTATTTGAAATGTCTGTATTTTTCATTGCCTATAAGAAGATGTCTAAAGTTTTTAGCCTACCAGACAAAATGTAAAACTGCCCTAAAATTCCTAAATATCTTTAAAGGCTACTTCTCTTGCTACTTTCTCTCTGAACTCATTCTTGATTGCCTAGCCAGAAATTATCAAATCTCTCATCCTTTGGTACAGATGTTACCTCGTATTAAAACTTTTCTTGTGCACATTTGTAAGTTGATATCTTACTCCTCTTTGTATCATCTACATTCATACATTCAGCAGTGTTATTGGATGTCTGCTGTGCCCCAAACACTGTTGTAGGTGTGAAGGCAACAGCAGTGCATGAGAATCCAGGTCCCTATCCTCATGAAATTTATGTTCTAGTTTGGGAATGATAATGAGGGAGACAAAATTAAATAAACAGATAGATGCCTAGAGCCTTTTAGATGTTAAATGTTTTGAGGAGAAAACAGTGTATATGATAGAAGGTTTAAGGACAGTACCAGTGTTGATTTGATGGCGATGGAAGATCTCTTTGAAGATGTGACATTTATGCCAAAGCTGAACGATAACAGTGGAGCAGTCATTTGAAGATTTGGGAGCAGAGTTCTCGAACTGAAAGACAGACAGTGCAAAGGCATTAGAGAGAGGAAAGAACGGGGGAGGTGGGGGAAGAGGGTGGGAATGGAAGCAGGAGGTAGGTTATACAGTCTTGTAAGCAGAGGTAAGGGATTTGAAATTTATTCTAATTTAATTTCAAAGCCTGAGAATTATTGTTTAGTTGATAAGTTGTGTTTGACTTTGCAACCCCATAGACTGTAGCCCATCAGGCTCCTCTGTCTGTGGGATTTCCCAGGCAAGGCTACTGAAGTGGCTTGCCATTTCCTTCTCCAGGGCATCTTCCCCACACAGGGATCAAACCTGCATCTCCTACATTGGCAGGCGAGTTCTTGACTACTGAGCCACCAGGGAAGCCCCGCATTTACGGGTTCATGTGATTACATTGGGCCCACTCAGGGCCACCCTCCCCCTCCTTTATTGAGAGTGTACTATACAACCAGCACAGTACTAGGCACTGATGTGTATTGCTGAGCAAGCAAAGATTTTAATCCAAAAGCCACATAAAAACAAGACGGAAGTGACCTCCATTCTCAAGGAAAGTCCATGTCAAAATGTCCAGGACCATAGTGCTCTGGAATTGGCCTACTTGAATCATAGGAGTTTGACTGTGGTTGTAAGAGTTATTCCTTACAAGTTACAAGGTAACTTTCTCATGTCTCTCAGTTCAGCTCAGTTCAGTCACTCGGTCGTGTCTGACTCTGTGCGACCCCATGAACTGCAGCACACCAGGCCTTCCTGTCCATCCCCAAATCCCAGAGTCCATCCAAACCCATGTCCATCGAGTTGGTGATGCCATCCAACCATCTCATCCTCCATCGTCCCCTTCTCCTCCTGCCCTCAGTCTTTCCCAACATCAGGGTCTTTTCAAATGAGTCAGCTCTTCACATCAGGTGGCCAAAGTATTGGAGTTTCAGCTTCAGCATCAGTCCTTCCAATGAACACCCAGGACTGATCTCCTTTTGGATGGACTGCTTGGATCTCCTTGCAGTCCAAGGGACTCTCGAGTCTCCTCCAGTACCACAGTTCAAAAGCATCAATTCTTCGGTGCCCAGCTTGCTTTATAGTCCAACTCTCACATCCGTACATGACCACTGGAAAAACCATAGCCTTGACTAGACGGACCTTTGTTGACAAAGTAATGTCTCTGCTTTTTAATATGCTGTATAGGTTGGTCATAACTTTCCTCCCAAGGAGTGAGCGTCTTTCAATTTCATGGCTGCCATCACCATCTGCAGTGACTTTGGAGCCCAGAAAAATAAAGTCAGCCACTGTTTCCTCATCTGTTTGTCATGATGTGATGGGACCGGATGCCATGATCTTCGTTTTCTGAATGTTGAGCTTTAAGCCAGCTTTCTCACTCTCCTCTATTTCACTTTCATCAAGAGACTCTTTAGTTCTTCTTCACTTTCTGTCATAAGGGTGGTATCATCTGCATATCTGAGGTTATTGATATTTCTCCCGGCAGTCTTGATTCCAGCTTGTGCTTCCTCCAGCCCAGCATTTCTCATGATGTACTCTGCACATAAGTTAAATAAGCAGGGTGACAATGTACAGCTTTGACATACTCCTTTTCCTATTTGGAACCAGTCTGTTGTTCCATGTCCAGTTCATTTTTTGTTTGTTTGTTGTTTTTTGGTTTTTTCCATGTCCAGTTCTAACTGTTGCTTCCTGACCTGCATACAGGTTTCTCAACAGGCAGGTCAGGTGGTCTGGTATTCCCGTCTCTTTCAGAATTTTCCTGTTTGTTGTGATCCACACAGTCAAAGGCTTTGGCAAGTCAACAAAGCAGAAATAGATGTTTTTCTGGGACTCTCTTGCTTTTTCGGTGATCCAGCAGATGTTGGCAATTTGATCTCTGGTTCCTCTGCCTTTTCTAAAACCGGCTTGAACATCTGGAAGTTCACGGTTCACGTATTGCTGAAGCCTGGCTTGGAGAATTTTGAGCATTACTTTACTAGCGTGTGAGATGAGTGCAATTGTGTGGTCGTTTGAGCATTCTTTGGCATTGCCTTTCTTTGGGGTTGGAATGAAAACTGACCCTTTCCAGTCCTGTGGCCACTGCTGAGTTTTCCAAATTTGCTGGCATACTGAGTGCTGCACTTTGACAGCAAGCATCATCTCTTAGGATTTGGAACAGCTCAACTGGAATTCCATCACCTCCACTAGCTTTGTTCATAGTGAGACTTCCTCAGGCCCATTTGACTTCGGACTCCAGGATGTCTGGCTCTAGGTGAGTGATCACACCATCGTGATTATGTGGGTTATGAAGATCTTTTTTCTCATGTCACTACATGGTTCTTTATTGCATCCATACTGGTCTTAACTAAAGCAGATATTTTCAATGCCAGCATTGGATAAATGTCAGCCAAACAGAGCCAAAACAAACTTTGCCATTGTTCTGAGCTTTAGGGCAAGGGTCACAGTGCTCTGGGGCTCATCTTCCCCATGTAAGCTCATTCTTTAGAGTGTGTTCCTTCTTTAGGGTTGCAGGCTACCATATGGCATGCAGAGAAAGTGCCAAACGAGTGACAGTGAATCTTGTCTCCTTTTTTTTAAAGTCTGCTAATTAATAACTTTAGTTAACATCTGCCAAGTCCTTCTTACCATGTAATATAGCGTATTCACTACCGTAACACCAGGGCATACATGTTTGACGTCTTTAATATCATATAAGAGCAGTGAAGCAGAATTAACTCTGACAGAGTTAATTTTTGAGTCATTCCAGTTTTTAAATTTCTTTTACCTTTACTTATATGCCTACCTTCAAGGATTACCTTGATAGTGACGCCTGATAGATTAGCCATACTCCATAAGACAACCCGAAACTGTTTATCTTTAGTTTTAGTTATTTAACTAACTGAACATAAAAATGTGGAAATGCCTCTTGCATTTAGAGATTTTGTTCTAGATATCTTCCAGAGAAAGCTGTGGTTACTCATTGATAAAAAGTTGTGGGTCAAGAGAATTTATTGATACTGTCTAAGCTGTTTGAGATTTTTTGTTTTCACTTATTCTGATTATTTAAAAGATGTATTCACTCAATAAATGTTTATTGAGCAGCGCTAGGTGCTAGGATGATAATAACTGAACACGTAACTTCTTTTGGTAATTAATTAATTTATTTCAATTGGAAGCTAATTACTTTACAGTGTTGTAGTGTGTTTTGCAGCACATTGACATGAATCAGTCATGGGTGTACATGTGTCCCCCATCCTGAACCCCCCTCCCACCTCCCTCCCCATCCCATCCCTCTGGGTCATCCCAGTGCACCAGCCCTGAGCACCGTGCCTCATGCATCAAGCCTGTCCGGGTGATCTGTTTCACATATGATAATATACATGTTTCAATGCTATTCTCTCAAATCATCCCACCCTCGCCTTCTCCCCCAGAGTCCAAAAGTCTGTTCTTCACACATGTGTCTCTTTGGCTGTCTCGCATATAGATAGGGTCATCGTTACCGTCTTTCTAAATTCCATGTATATGCGTTAGTACACTGTATTGGTGTTTTTCTATCTTCACTCTGTATAAATAGGCTCCAGTTTCATCCACCTCATTAGAACTGATTCAAATGCATTCTTTTTAATGGCTGAGTAACATTCCACTGTATATGTGTACCACAGCTTTCTTATCCGTTCGTCTGCCGATGGACATCTAGGTTGCTTCCATGTCCTGGCTATTGTAAACAGTGCTGCGATGAACATTGGAGTACATATGTCTCCTTCAATTCTGGTTTCCTTGGTGTGTATGCCTAGCAGTGGGATTGCTCGGTCGTATGGCAGTTCTATTTCCAGTTTTTTAAGGAATCTCCACACTGTTCTCCACGGTGGCTGTACTAGTTTGCATTCCCACCAACAGTGAAAAGACAGCCTTCAGAATGAGAGAAAATAATAGCAAACAAAGCAACTCGCAAAGAATTAATCTCAAAAACATACAAGCAACTCCTGCAGCTCAGTTCCAGAACAAGAAAAGACCCAATCAATAAATGGGCCAAAGAACTAAACAGACATTTCTCCAAAGAAGACATACAGATGGCTAACAGACACATGAAAAGATGCTCAACATCACTCATTATCAGAGAAATGCAAATCAAAACCACAATGAGGTACCATGTCACGCTAGTCAGAATGGGTGCTATCCAAGAGTCTGCAGGCAATAAGTGCTGGAGAGAGTGTGGAGGAAAGGGAACCCTCTTACACTGTTGGTGGGAATGCAAACTGAACACGTAACTTTTTAGGAATCATGAGACTCTGAAGGAGAAACAAGCTGCTCTGGGAGATAACACAGTCGTCGTTTAGTAACTGTGAGTGGTTGGTTCTGAGACCTTGGAGGATATCAAAACCCAGAGATGCTCAAGTCCCTTTTATTAATATAAAACAGTATAGTATTTACATATAGTCTACATATATCCCTCCCATTATACTTTAAGTCGTCTCTAGGTTTGTTATAATAACCTTGTAAGTGCTATGTAAGTAGTTGCCAGGCTGCTTGGCAAATGCAAGTTTTGTCTTTTGGAACTTTCCCCAGATCTTTTCTGTATATTTTTGACCCGTGGCTGGTTGAATCCACAGTGGTTGAATGGAGAACCCAAGGATACAGAGCACCTACTGTACGTATATCTAGGTAGGTGGTCTAGCATGATCTGCTCATGAGGATTTGACCAACACTGGCTTGCCACTTCACTGTGGGTGGACCTGAATTAACCTTGAAATTTCTTTGAGCGTCAGTTTTCTATGTATGTGAATAGTAATCTTTAATTGGAGTTCCTGTGCCCTTTTGCAGTAGCACTAGCAATTTTGAATTAATTTGTATTAAGAAAGGCTCCCCCACAATTTATATATGTACCTGAATCTGCCTTTGGCTCCCTTACTTTTCTTCTCCTTCAAATGTGATGATTTCAAATTGTGTCCAAACTAGAGGTACTTAACTTTTGGAGGAAAAAATACAGAAATAATGTGTGTTAGTTGGTAGAAGTGTTATAAAATTTAGAAAAATGACGATTTTTATCATTTCTACACCCAGGGAAGACCCTTGACATTTTAGTGATCTTTCAGTCTTCTCTGTGCACATACATAGTTCATTTAAAAAAAGACAAGGCTAGTTGGCTAGATAGTATCATATTACAAATACAGTATGTATTTAACTTTAATTCATAATTATTATGATCACTGTCATTTAATAAATTTATATAATTATTAGATTATATAAATTATACAACTATCATAACATATAATTTAACAAAATATTTATAATATATGTTATCTAGTTATAAATATTTGTGTATTAATAATTTGATAATTCTGCATTTTCACTTAATGCCACATGAATTACATAATACAATTGTATCTAATTATCTTCTATGACATAATTTAATTTTGTTAAGGTTGGAATGATGCATTTCTCAAATGTTTGGTAGAAGGTGTTTATAAAGCCATTTGAATCTGGTATTTTTGTGTGTGTTGGACAGAGGAAAGGGGAAACATTTAAACTCCTCTAGCTTTCAGTAGTTGTAGAACTATTAAGATTATCTATTTCTTTCTTGAGTCAATTCCCCCCACCTTTAAACTGTGTTCACTTTATATATTTGGGATCTTGTCTGTCTCTAATATTCAATCTTTTAAAGAAACTAACCTTTTGCTCTGATCTTCAAACTTTACAAAAACGTATACAATGAAAAGGAAGGCATCTTCTCAGCAGAGCTGAGACCTTTCCAGAGGCAGTCAGTGTACTTTTCCTCAATGACATTTTTATCTTTTTACAACCCTTTTATTTTTTACTAAAACAGGATGAACAGTATGAGACGTAGTGATCAGTACTCTCTTGTTTTCTCTCTTCTTTTTGTTTGTTTGTACATCAACCTCATTTTTAATGCCAGTGTAATATTCCACTTCATGGATGTATCCTGTTTAATTAAAAGTAGTTATGCTTTTTTCCCAGTAAAAACCTGTCCCATTTGTTTGATATAACCTAAGAACTTGATTTATTAACCCTATTGTAGTAATAGACATAATCATTTCAGAGGTCCAACAAGCCTTCCATGTGCCTTACCCTTTCACAAATAAGTTGAAATTAAAATGTTCGTTGCTCTATAATAGCCTCCTTGGAAGAGGGTATGTTCCATTTAAGTATTTTTAATTACAAACACAACTCTCTTCTGTAATTTAAATGCCATGTGATGTTGTTAGCACTTGAACCCCTGTTTCTTCTATAACTTACCCTAATGTGCAGTTTGAGAGATAGGTGCCGTCTTATGCTTCCTCATGGCTGCCCTGCTGCCCTTGCCACTTATTTATTTATTTATTTTTCATTTATTTTTATTAGTTGGAGGCTAATTACTTTACAGTATTGTAGTGGGTTTTGTCATACATTGACATGAATCAGCCATGGATACACATGTGTTCCCCATCTCGATCCCCCCTCCCACCTCCCTCTCCACCCGATCCCTCTGGGTCTTCCCAGTGCACCAGCCCCGAGCACTTGTCTCATGCATGCAACCTGGGCTGGTGATCTCTTTCACCATAGATAATATACATGTGTCGATGCTGTTCTCTCGAAACATCCCACCCTCGCCTTCTCCCACAGAGTCCAAAAGTCTGTTCTGTACATCTGTGTCTCTTTTTCTGTTTTGCGTATAGGGTTATCATTACCATCTTTCTAAATTCCATATATATGTGTTAGTATGCTGTAATGTTCTTTATCTCTCTGTCTTACTTCATTCTGTATAATGGGCTCCAATTTCATCCATCTCAGTAGAACTGATTCAAATGAATTCTTTTTAATGGCTGAGTAATATTCCATGGTGTATATGGACCACAGCTTCCTTATCCGTTCGTCTGCTGATGGGCATCTAGGTTGCTTCCATGTCCTGGCTATTATAAACAGTGCTGCGATGAACATTGGGGTGCACGTGTCTCTTTCAGATCTGGTTTCCTCGGTGTGTATGCCCAGAAGTGGGATTGCTGGGTCATATGCTTGCCGCTTATTTCAAGTTCATCTTCTTACATGTCTTTGAGATGCTACCTTTACTATGACTAACTTTTCATATACTTCTGGAATTTAAAAAAATGTGTTCCCTTGGTTGATCTGCCAGTATCATAGCTTTTTAAAGTCTTTTTATTTTTAAATGAATTTGTACTTATAAAAGAGAAAAATAAGAGAGTTCCTATGTACCCTTCAGTTAGTTTCTCCTAATGTTAACATCTTATATATCCATAGTATAATGATAAGAGCTAAGAAATTAGCTTACTGATACAGTACATTTGACTTCGTACTCTTTTACTTATAATGGCTTTGCAGCAATTATTTAATATGTCATAGGAATACTCTTGCTCTTCCCTTCATATTTTCCCTTGTTTTTGCTTGCTTTTTCTTTCCAGTTGTCTAGCTGTAGCAAACAAAATAAAAAAAATTTTTTATATAGTATTTATTTGGGGACCATGTAAAATTAACTCAGGGAGAAAGGACATCATTATGCTACTGAATCTTTAGTACAGAAGCAAGATATGTCTTTCCATTTGTTGAAATCTACCTTTGTGTCTCTCAGAAGTGTTCCATAGTTTTTCTCATACATGTTTTGAACTCTTTATTCAGTTTATGCCTGTTTTTTTTTAAATTATAGATAAGATCTTTTCTTTCATTTTATCGTTTATCTGGTTTCTCTTTGTACATATAAAGGAAAGATTTCTTTATGTTTTGCACTTGACTAAACTACTAGATTATCTTGTTGTAGTAATATTTAGTTGGTTCTTTTGGATATTCTAGTTATTTAATTGTACCCCTACCAGTAGTATTCCTTTCTAATTTCATTCTCTGTGTTGACTGATAAAGATGAGTAACAGTGGTAAAAATGGGGCTTTCCCTGACTCTAGTAATATAGTATATCTAGTATTTCCTCATCGGGTGGTGCTGGCTTATTGTGGGTCTGAAATATATTGTGTTTAAAAAGTGTGCTTTTATATCCAGTATTTTCAATAAGAATGGGAATTGAGTTTTTAAGGCGCCTTTTCATCACCTTCGGCATGATAATATTTTTCTTCTATGTAGCTCTATTAATATGTTGGGTGATATCAGTTTTACAACAGTGACTTTTGTTGTAAATTTTTGTTGATCTAAGTCAAATCTCTTGTGACTATACAGTGGAAGTGAGAAATAGATTTAAGGAACTAGATCTGACAGACAGAGTGCCTCATGAACTATGGACGGAGGTTCATGACATTGTACAGAAGACAGGGATCAAGACCATCCCCAAGAAAAAGAAATGCAAAACGGCAAAATAGCTGTCTGAGGAGGCCTTACAAATAGCTGAGAAAAGAAGAGAAGCCACAAGCAAACAAGAAAAGGAAAGATACACCAATTTGAATGCAGAGTTCCAAAGAATAGCAAAGAGAGATAAGGCAGTCTTCCTCAATGATCAGTGCACAGAAACAGAGGGAAACAATAGAATGGGAAAGACTAGAGATGACTTCAAGAAAATCAGAGATACCAAGGGAATATTTCTTGCAAAGATGGGCTCAATAAAGGACAGAAATGGTATGGACCTAACAGAAGCAGAAGATGCTAAGAAGAGGTGGCGAGAATACACAGAAGAATTGTACAAAAAAAGATCTTCACAACACAGATAACCACCTTGGTGTGCTCACTCACCTAGAGCCAGACATCCTGGAATGTGAAGTCAAGTGGGCCTTAGGAAGCATCACTATGAACAGAGCTAGTGGAGGTGATGGAATTCCAGCTGAGCTACTTCAAATCCTAAAAGATGATGCTGTCAAAGTGTTGCACTCAGTAGGCCAGCAAATTGAGTGGCCACAGGACTGAAGAAGGTCAGTTTTCATTCCAATCCTTAAGAAAGGCAATGCCAAAGAATGCTCAAAGTACTGCACAATTGCACTCATCTCACACACTAGTAAAGTAATGCTCAAAATTCTCCAAGCCAGGCTTCAACAATATGTGAACCATGAACTTCCAGATGTTGAAGCTGGTTTTAGAAACGGCAGAGGAACCAGAGATCAAATTGCCAACATCTGCTGGATCATCACAAAAGCAAGAGGGTTCCAGAAAAACATCTATTTCTGCTCTACTGACTATGCCAAAGCCTCTGACAGTGTGGACCACAACAAACTGGAAAATTCTGAAAGAGACGGGAATGCGAGACCACTTGACTTGCCTGTTTAGAAACCTGTATGCAGGTCAGGAAGCAACAGTTAGAACTGGACATGGAACAACAGACTGGTTCCAAATAGGAATAGGAGTACGTCAATGCTGTATCTTGTCACCCTCCTTATTTAACTTATATGCAGAGTACATCATGAGAAACCCTGGGCTGGATGAAGCATAAGCTGGAATCCAGATTCCTGGGAGAAATATCAATAACATCAGATATGCAGATGATACCCTCCTTGTGGCAGAAAGTGAAGAAGAACTAAAGAGCCTCTTGATGAAAGTGAAAGAGGAGAGTGAAAAAGGTGGCTTAATGCTCAACACTCAGAAAACAAAGTTCATGGCATCCGGTCCCATGATTTCATGGCAAATAGATGGGGAAACAGTGGAATCAGTGGTAGACTTTATCTTTCTGGGCTCCAAAATCACTGCAGATGGTGACTACAGCCAAGAAATTAAAAGATGCTTACTCCTTGGATGAAAATTATGACCAAGCTAGACAGCATATTAAAAAACAGAGACATTACTTTGCCAGCAAAGGTCTGTCTAGTCAAGGCTATGGTTTTCCCAGTAGTCATGTATGGATGTGAGAGTTGGACTATAAAGAAAGTTTAGCACCAAAGAATTGATGCTTTGGAACTGTGATGTTGGAGAAGACTCTTGAGAGTCACTTGGACTGCAAGGAGATCCAACCAGTCCATCCTAAAGGAAATCAGTCCTGAATATTCATTGGAAGAGCTGATTATGAAGCTCAAACTCCAATACTTTGGCCACCTGATCTGAAGAGCTAACTCATATGAAAAGACCCTGGTGCTGGCAAAGGTTGAAGGCAGGAAGAGAAGGGGATAACAGAGGATGAGATGGTTGGATGGCATCACCGACTCAGTGGTCATGAGTTTGAGAAAACTCCAGGACTTGTTGATGGACAAGCATGCTGCAGTCCATGGCGTAGTAAAGATTCAGACATGACTGAGCAACTGAATTGAACTGAACTGAGTGCTTCCTTGGTGGCTCAAATGGTAAAGAATCCACCTGTAATGCAAGAGACCTGGGTTTGATCCCTGGGTTGGAAGATCCCTTGGAGGAGGGCATGGCAACCCACTCCAGTAATGCATCACTAGCTGCATTTCAGCGCCACAGGCTTAAATGATAATTTGGATGCATATGTGCCTGCTAAGTCATCACTTAGCAGACATCTCAGACTCTTTGGTACCCCATGGGCTATTGCCCATCACGCTCCTTTGCCCATGGGGTTTTGCCAGAAAGAATACTGGAGAGGGCAGCCCATCCCCATCGCTTTCCTATGCTTCAAGCCCTGACAGTCACTTTCCTTTACTTCACGTACACACACACACACACACACACAAACACACACACACACACACACACACACACACACACACACACACACACACACACACACACACGAAGAGAGAGTGGGGTGTTTTAGACTTTAAGGCCGCTATAACAAATTGCCATGAACTGGGTAGCTTAAAAGAATGGATATTTATTGTCTCACAGTTTTGGAGCCTCTAAATCTGATATCAAGTTGTTGACACGACTGTGTTTCCCCTGAAATCTGTAGAGAAATTATCACTTGCCTCTTCCTCAGTATTGGTGGCTGGCCAGCAGTCTTTGGTGTTCCTCAGCTTGCAGGTGCACGACACCAATCTTTGCCTTTGCCATCAAACAGCCTTCTCCCCGTGTGTCTCTTCCTCCATTTGGCTGACTTCTTAGAAGGACACTAGTTATTGGATTAGGGGTCCACCTACTCCAGTATGGCCTCATTTGAACTTAATTACATCGGCAATGATCCTATTCCCAAATAAGTTCATATTGTTGAGTACTTGAGGTTAGGAATTCAACATATCTTTTGAGGAGTGGGAGAATATTCAACCAACAACAGATGGTAACCATGAGGAGAGCATCCCACAGAAACCAAAGACATTGCCTTGATTCCAGAATTTATTCCAAGATGGAGTCCTACTACAGTGGTGGTAGAAGAACAAAGAGACTTTTTAAGTGTGTTTATACAACTACTATTTGGTTTGCTTTTGGACTAACTGGCTTTGATTGACCGGTGTATGCTATCATGAGTTAATGATATTAAAGAAACTGAATGCATTCATATAAAGGCTGAATGGCCCTGGATACAGGATAGCGGCCCTATTATTTCTCATAGTTTCCCCCAGCTATCCTGTTTGGAGGGAATTGATGGTGTATAATTTTGATGAGCAAATGTGATAAGTGATTGTTGTGATGAGGCTGTCACTCTTTGCCAGAGAACTGTCTTTGATGTCTAAAGTATTACTTGGGACCTAGATGAAAGAGTCATAAAATAACAAGCCTAACCAAGGGGATGCAGCTAGCATTTAGGAAATGCACCCATTTTTCTGCATCTCCTCTTTTCCTTTCATCAAACGTGTACATATTATTAATAAAAAGAAATACAAATTTTAAATAGACATGAAGAGGGAATGGTCAAATGAACCCTGCCAGAGTCCAAAAGAAAAAAATTACAGCAATTTCACATCAGGCCCTCTGTTGAGATCCTATACAAGAACAGCAGTATGATTGGGATTCTTAAATGGCAGTGGCTGAAATGGCTAATAAAAGCCTGCTAATGACACAGAATCAAATCACCAAACAAACCCATCTCAAAATCCAGTTTCTCTCGAAGGGAAGGGCATGAACTTTATGGTTGGCACTGTCTCTTAATGTAGGACCTTAGGCAAGTTACTTAATCTCTCTCAAGTTTGCTATGTATAAAACTAAGGATAACTACCTAGCAAGGCTGTAGTGACAATTAAGCCAAACGCAGGACACATGTAACAGGTGCTTCACTAAATCGAAGCCTTCCACCTCCCAGCCCTGCAAATATATGCAAAATACAATCTTTGCCCACTACCCCTCACCTACTCTTCATCTCATTCTCTTCCTCTCTCTCTCTGCCAAAGTTCTTATTTATAGTCTAGCAGAGGGTATATAAACAGGAAATGATTTGCATTTATTTTTAAAAACCAGTGTAAAACAATGCAGTATACCACTGACTACTTAAGTGCTGACAAACTCGACATTCCTAAAAACAGCAAACACATATTGAGTGATCATTCATGCCAGGCATGGTGCTAGGCATGAAGTATTCACTAGTAAGTGAAACATCTTCCCTCCCTGGTGGAGTTCAGTTTAGTGAACTGAATGGTGAAGAAGCAATGAATGTATAATTGAAAAATATGTTCGGTGCCCATAAAGAAATGATCAGGTGCAATGATGGAGACTACTGAAAGGGCAGGTGGGATACTTAGTTTAGGAAGGATGGCCTTTCTGAGGTGACATTTAAACTGAAACCTGAAAGATGAGAAGCTAGATGTGTAAAGAAAAAGAGCAAGTGTCTTCAAGACAGTGGAATCAGCATGTCCAGCGAGGCAGTCAGGAGCTAGAAGTGTTTGAGGAGGAGTTCTGGCAGTGTCAGCAAGATGGAGGGGCTGCCATGAGGTAAAAATCCAGTTTCTTACCATGGCCTCAATGTCCCACCCAAACTGCCCCTGTCCTCCCCCCGCACTCCCCCACATATCCTCCCCAGGTGTCCACATCACCTAGTCTTTCTGTCCTTTATGTGCTGGTCTCACTCCCACCTCAAGAATGCGAGGTGTTCTGCAGTTGTTGTTCTTCTGTCTAGAACGCTCTGCCTGGATGATTCTCATAGCTTCTGGCCCCCATGGTCAGTCAGGCCTCAGATCAAGTGTCATCTCTGGAGAGAGATTGCTAATTACCACCCCTCACCCAACATTAACTTTGGTGGTATTTTCCTCTTCCCATCCCTCACCACTATCAAATGTTATTTCGTTGATTTTTTGAAGTTTGTTTTTTTTGTTTGTTTGTTTTATACTCTCCCCTAAAATAGAAGTCCCATTAGTTTATATTTCTTATTGCTATAACCTAGAACCATATCTAGAATATAAATGAAACTCAAATATTACTTGTTGAATTTACAATGAATGAAATAAAGCTTAAAGAGGTAAGGTGAGGTATTAGAAAAGAACTAACCAAATTGTGTGAGAGTAAGGACTTCCTGGAAGAGGTATGTTTTCAGTTATTAAAATCAAAGGGGCAAGAGAGCGAAGGTGGCGTGCAGGTAACAAACAAGAATTGTGCAAATCACTCGTTCATCCCCGTCCTTTTTCACTAGATTAGGAACACCTTTAGCACTGGACGGAGAAGGTGATGGCACCCCACTCCAATACTCTCATCTGGAAAATCCCATGGACGGAGAAACTTGGTGGGCTGCATTGCATGGGGTTGCTAAGAGTCGGACAGGGCTGAGCGAGTTCACTTTCAGTTTCATGCATTGGAGAAGGAAATGGCAACCCACTCCAGTGTTCTTGCCTGGAGAATCCCAGGGACCGGGGAGCCTGGTGACCTGCCATCTATGGGGTGGCACAGAGTCGGACACAACTGAAGCGATTTAGCAGCAGTGGCAGTTAGCACTGAAGTCGTGTTTTACTAATCTTTCACCAGCGCCTGTCCCGGGATCTGTCACACAGATAGGTTTTTACACAATGACTGACTGTGACGTGCGCAGAAGGGTCTATTAACTCGGCTGCGGTGCAGTTTGTGGCTGGCCACTAAGCCTGGCAGCACCCGTGCGAGGGAGCAGACGGCTTTGCGGAAGACGGCCTCGGCTGGTGGGGGTGGGGGGTGGGGTGGGAAGCGCCCCCCGCGCCTGCGCGTTATGGCGGGGAGCCGGCAGCGTCGGCTCGCGCCTGCGCAGTGCGGTCTTTCCCGCCTCCGACAAGATGGCGGCGGCCGAGTAGCGCGGGGGCGGGTTGTGGACGCAGGAAGCCCGGCCGCTGCAGCGGGCCGAGGCGGGATGCTGTTCCCAGGGAGCGCCGTTGGCCACCGGTGAGGAAGGTCAAGCACAGAGCTGCCTTCCCGAGCCCCCCGGCGCCCCCTACGTGCACCCCCGTCTGCTCGAGTGCGGTCGCCGCTTTGCTTACTTCGCTACCGCCCTGTGCTGTCGGGTCCGGAGCTCCGGCGGCGGCAGGGGCTGTGTCCGGCAGGAGAGGAAGCGCCCGGGCTGCGTCCGTGCTTCTGTCCGCGGGGCGAGCGTCTGGCAGGTGGGTGAAGCTGCAAGCTTCGGTGTCTCCTCTTGGGGCAAAGCTTTCTCGGCTTTGCCCCGCCATGGCTCAGACCCTGGTGGTGTTCAGCCGGACTCCACCGCTGCTTTGTCTCCACGTCCCGCCCCCTCTCCGCGCCCCGCTCCAGGCCTCCGGCTGGCCCCTGACTTTGCGTGCCCTCCATTCCCACGCAGGGGCCGGGGGTCGCAGCGCCGGCCGCCCTCCTCAACATTTCCTGCCTCCTGCTGAAGCGTCAGCCCTTGCAAGCGGTCCCTCCTTCGCGTTAGGTGGGTGGATCGTCTGCCTGTTTTAGTCACCTCCCCATCTTCCTGGTCTCGACCTTTTGCTTCCTTGAGAAGTCTTTTTAACTGTCTGGAAAGCTTTCCCAGGCTTATAGACTTACAAAGAAAAGCTTGCTATCCAGACGCCAGTGGATTGTGTTCATCTTGTCGGGGGGATACAGCCCCCAGGAGACTTTGATGGTTTTGAGGAATGGTGCCAGTGACGGCAAGTGATTCTTCATCTAAATTAATCCTTTTCTGACTACAGCGAGTCTTTGGTCTCTAAACTTTTTTTTTGGGGGGGGGGGCGGGGCGGACGGAGGGACATATGTATACTAGATCCAGGGAAAGAATTGAGAAGTGGTCCTGGTTTTAAAAGAAGGCTTTGTGAGGGTAAGAAATGTAATAGCCCAAGAAAGGATAAGCGATTTTAGTGATTCTTTTATTCACTGTTAGGCTAAATCGTCCGTTGAAGCTTCACAATCTTGTGTTGTCCAAGCCCTTTGTTTTATTTGGAAAGGACTGAAATGGAGAAAATGCTTTTTAAACTTGAAACTTCTCAAATTTCTTGGGTTCTCAATTGTTATTAGTACTACTTGGCAATCTTTCTTGTACTTGATATTTTCTGCAAAATTTAGATTGTGCCAGTGTCATTTCTTCTTCATTTATTACTAGGGCAAGAGTAGTCAGAATTAATGGTGTAAAAAGTGCAAACTGAAGGAGGGATGTGGTAGTGGAGGTTGCCATGTCTGATTTTTCCCAATTTTTTCCTGTAATTGGATAATGTGTCAAGAGCAGCAGAATGGTGAAAAATGAAGCTATGAGTATAAATGGTAGTGTATCCACTGAGATTGCAATGGGTGGAGCTTTTAAAATTAAATTGAGTGATATCCTTTTTTTGAAGCCATGCTAGGTGCTCTCCAGAGTTTCTAAAGCACAGACTGTTGTTGCCTTATTGGAAATTTATGCTAAAAGTCTTTTAACAGGTGGGTTACAATTGGCCTGACAGATTTAACTTTTTGTTCTACCTCCTGACACACATCTGCCTTAACCTTTATTGTAGACTTTTAGCCTCTTGATGAATTTCTTAAATTTGGAGATAGAATTGTTCATTTTAAAAGGAGAGGAGATATTTTAAGTGTTTGATTCCTGTACGGGCAGATTCATTCACTTGTTTGTTGCTGTGCTATGCTAAGTCGCTTCAGTCACGTCCATCTCCTTGCAGTCTCCACAGGACCGCCAGACTCCTCTGTCCATGGGACTTCTCCAGCCACGAATATTGGAGCAGGTTGCCATTTCCTCCTCCACAGGACCTTCCCGACCTAGGGATCAGAGCCACATCTCTTCTGTCTCCTGCGTTGGCAGGTGGGTTCTTTACCACTAGCGCCACCAGGTAAGCCTGTTTGTTTCCTGCACCCGAGGACTGCGTGTTTTTACAGGCACTTGTCTCTCAATTCTGTGCTTTTAGCTGACGGGGTAGTGCTCAGCCCTAGGCAGTAGCTCATTGCCTGAGGCATTGTGTCAAGACCTGTCTGACCACAAACAAGCACTCTTCCACACTTATGGAACCCGATTTCTCTCTCTCTTTCTTCCCCTCTTCCTGTCTTTAGGAACCCTTCCGTCTTTGTGTCTATTCATTCAATTCTTTAGCCTACTGCTCTTTTCATTTGCCTCCCCTAGTCACCAGGATCCCATGGTCATCAGTTTTTACCAGCCCATCATTGATACCTTAGAATACTTAACTTTATGTCAATTTATCTTTCTAGTGCCCAGTTCTGAACAGGCCTAATCACTATCTTGATCCCTGAAGGATACAAGAGACAGTTGTGTGAGGATTTTGGATTGTTTTCATACCAGTTAGTGTTCTGTTATCCTCCAGATCTATAATGTCAATTGTGAGGGTTTTTTTTGTCTTACTTCATGAAAGTGTTTATAGCAAATAACTTGATCTTTTCCTTTCCTGAGAAAAATCTCAAGCATCTGAGGTATAATCTTTTCTATCCTGATATCATTTCTTTATTTACTCTTCTCTGAAAAGAAGGAATTGTCCTTCCTTTCCTTCAAGAGCAACCTTCTCCAGATGTGTCCATGATCATCCCTCTTTATCTTTCTTTCTCAGTAATTATCCATGATCACTCCTTTTTAAGTTTTGCCCTCTCTAGCCTCCATGCATGCTTAAATATACCTTTGCCAGGGCTGCCAAACACCGTGCTGTGTGCTGTGCAGCTCACAGAAGCCAGTCTGAATTTTGAGCCTGCTGTGCCACTGTATTTTTATTCTTTAATCCTAGGAGCCTGGTGTAGTTGTTGTTCAGTCGCTCAGTTGTGTCCAACTCTTTGCAACACCAAGAACTGCAGCATGGCAGGCTCCTCTGTCCTCCATTACCTCCTGGGGTTTGCTCAAATTTATGTTCATTGAGTCGGTGACACTACCTAGCCATCTCATCCTCTACCACCTCCTTCTCCTTTTGGCTTCAGTCTTTCCTAGCATCAGGGTCTTTTCCAGTGAGTTGGCTTTTCGCATCAGGTGGCCAAAGTATTGGCGCTTCAGCTTCAGCATCAGTGCTTCCAGTGAATATTCAGGGTTGATTTCCTTTAGGATTGGTTGATCTTCTTGCAGTCCCAGGACGCTTAAGAGCCTTCCCCAGCACCACAATTCTCAATTCTTTGACACTCAGTCTTTATGGTCCAACTCTCACATCCATACATGACCACTGGAAAAACCATAGCCTCGACTCGACGGACCTTTGTCGGCAAAGTGATGTCTCTGCTTTTTAGTATGTTGTTGAGGTTTGTCATAGCATTTCTTCCAAGGAGCAAGCATCTTTTAATTCCATGGCTGCAGTCACCATCCACAGTGATTTTGGAGCCCCCAAAAATAAAGGTCTGACACTGTTTCCACTGTTTCCCCATCTATTTCCCATGAAGTGATGGGACCAGATGCCATGATCTTAGTTTTCTGAATGCTGAGTTTCAAGCCAACTTTGTCATGCTCTTCTTTAACCCTTATCAAAAGGCTCGTTAGTTTCTCTTCACTTTCTGCCCTTAGAGTGATATCATCTTCATATCTGAGGTTATTGATATTTCTCCCAGCAGTCTTGATTCCAGCTTGTGCTTCATCCAACCCAGTGTTTCTCATGATGTACTCTACATAGAAGTTAAATAAGCAGGGTGACAACATACAGCTTTATTATAACTCTTTCCCAGTCAGTTGTTCAATGTCCGATTCTAGCTTGCTTCTTGACCTGCATACAGGTTTCTCAGGAGGCAGGTAAGGTGGTCTGGTACTGGTGTTTCTTTAAGAATTTTCCACAGTTTGTTACCATCCACACATTCAAAGGCTTTAGCGCAGTCAATGAAGCAGAAGCAGACGTTTTTCTGGAATTCTGTTGCTTTCTCTATAATCGAACAAATGTTGGCAGTTTGCTCCCTGGTTCCTCTGCATTTTCAAAACCTAGCTTGTACATCTGAAAGTTCTAGGTTCACATTTTTTTGAAACCTAGCTTGAAGGATTTTGAGCGTAACCTTGTTAGCATGTGAAATGAGTGCCATTGTATGGTAGTTTGAACATTCTTTGACATTACCTTGCTTTGGGATTGGAATGAAAACTGTGACCTTTTTCAGTCTTGTAGCCACTACTGAGTTTTCCAAATTTGTTGACATATTGAGTGCAACACTTTAACAGCATCATCCTTTAGAATTTCAAATAGCTCAACTGGGATTCCGTCACCTCCACTAGCTTTGTTGGTAGTAATGTTCCCTAAGGCCCCCTTGACTTCACGCTCCAGGATGTCTGGCTCTGGGTGAGTGACCACAGTGACTGGTGTACTGTTCTCTGTGTATTCGTGCCACCTCTTCTTGATATCTTCTCCTTCTATTAGGTGCGTACCATTTCTGTCCTTTATGGTGTCCATCCTTGCATGAAATGTTCCCTTGATGCCTCCAGTTTTCTTGAAGAGATCTCTAGTCTTTCCCATTGTGTTGTTTTCTTTGCATTGTTCACTTAAGAAGGGTTTCTTATCTCTTCTTGGTATTCTCTGGATCTCTGCACTCAGTTGAGTATATCTTTCCCTTTCTCCCTTGCCTTTCACTTCTCTCCTTTCCTCAGCTCTTTCTAATGTCTCCTCAGACAATCACTTAAGCTTCTTGCATTTCTTTTTCTTGGACTAGTTTGGTCACTGCCTCCTATACAATGTTACGAACCTCTTTCCAGTGATGAACCTTGTATATAAACTCATATAAAACATATGAATCTCTTTCAATAAACTCATATATGAACCTCTTTCAGTTTTATGAATCTGGTAGACACTTTGTCTACCAGACCTCATCTCGAATCCATTTGTCACCTCCACTGTATAATCATAAGGGATTTAATTTAGGTCGTTTCTAAATGACCTAGTCGTTTTCCCTACATTCTTCACTTTAAACCTGAATTTTGCTATTAGGAGCTCACGACCTGAGCCACAGACAGTTCCAGGTCTTCTTTTTGCTGTCTGTGTAGAGCTTTTCCATCTTCAGCTGCAAAGAACATAATCTGATTTTGGTATTGACCATCTGGTGATGTCCGTGTGTATAGCTGTCTCTTGGTTGTTGGAAAAGGGTGTTTGCTATGACCAGCGTGTTCTTTTGACAAAACTCTGTTAGCCTTTGCCCTGCTTTTGCCCTCCAAGGCAAAACTTGCCTATTATTCTGGGTGTCTCTTGGCTTCTTATTTTGTATTCCAATCCCCTGTGATGAAAAGGACATCTTTTTTTTTTTTTTTTTTTTTTTGGTGTTTGTTCTAGAAGGTGTAGTTCGAGAACTACAGCAGTTCTACTTCACAGAACTGTTCAGCTTCAGCTTCTTTGGCATTAGTGGTTGGGGCAGAGACTTAAGATAACACTGATATTGAACAGTTTGCCTTGGAAATGAACTTAGATTATTTTTTTTTTCCTGAGGTTGCTCCCAAGTACTGCATTTAGAACTCTTGTTGACTATTAAGGGCTACTTCCTTTCTCCTAAGGGATTCGAGCCCACAGTAGTAGATATAACAGTCATCTGAATTAAATTCGCCCATTCTCATCCATATTAGTTCAGTGATTCCTAAGATGTTCATTCTTGCCATCTGCTTCACCACATCCGATTTGCCTTGATTCACGGACCTGCCGTTCCAGGTTCCCATGCAAAAACAGAGCAATAGCTCTTTACAGCGTCGGACTTGACTTTAACCATCAGACACATCCACACAACTGAGCGTCATATCCGCTTTGGTCCAGCCACTTCATTCTTTCTGGAACTAACGACTGCCCTCCACTCTTCCCCAGGAGCATATTGGACACCTTTTGATTGTGGTGCTCATCTTCGGTGTCTTATTTTTCTGCCTCATGCTGTTCGTGGGGTTCTCGCAGCAGGACTGCTGGAGTGGTTTGCCGTTCCCTCCTCCAGTGGGCCACGTTTTGTCGGAACTCTTCACCAGGACCCGTCTGCCTTGGCTGGCCCTGCACGGCATGGCCCATGGCTTCACTGAGTTACACAAGCCCCTTCACCACGACGAGTCTGTGATCCATGAAGGGGTATAGTAGGAAGGACGTTTACTTGTAAGCTTCAAAGATCTGATTTTGAAGTCTACTGAAACCAGTTACTGTCTCTGTGGCTGTGGGCAACTTACTACTCAGGCTGTATTCTTTGTCTGTAAAGTAGAATGTTATACGAGGAAGACATGGCAACCCAATGCAGTATTCTTGTTGGAGAGTCAGCATGGACAGAGGAGCTTGATGGGCTATAGTCCATGGGGTCACAAAGATTCGGGCAAGCCTGAGCGACTAAGGACACCACAGAATGTTATACTTACCTCACAGAGTTGTAATCGATGGAGTTTAACACACGTTACATGTCTTTCCAAGGGTTTGGTGCATTATGGAGTTCTTAAAAGTGTAAATTATTCTTTCCTTTGCACTCTGACTTCCCTTACCATCGCAGCACCGAAATTGGTTTTTAAAAAGTCATCTTGATGATCTAATTACCAAAGCTAACAGCCTTATCTCAATCATCCATGGTTTTCTTAGACCACTTCTGAAATATACTCCATAGGAATGAAATGATCTGATTTCTTGTTTCTTGGCTTTATAGTTCCTGATTCTCTTATGTCTGAAAGTTTCTTTACATTACCTGCAGTGTCTCGATTTTGCTCTTTCCCCTAAACATAGTTGTTTCCTGTATCAGTTAGGATGCAAATAGGATTTAAAAACAGAAGAAGTGTATTAGCTCAGGTAATTGGCAAAGGCATAGGTAGGATTAGTTTAAAGGGCAGTTTGTGCATAAGCTTGGCTTTGCTCAGTCCTCAGTCCTCAGTCAGCACAGAGGTTCTGTGTTTCCGTTTCCTCTAAACTGCCCTCCCATTTGGGTTCCTGCTCAGACTGGCTTCCCCTCTAGATTGAATCCAAGTGCTTTCCATCTTTATCTGTAGTGTGGCGAACTTTGTGCTCAGGTTTATCCTTTCATAGTTGCATGTTTCTCTTTCTGCTCCAGGCATCACATTCTGACACAACCACCAAAGACGGGAGGAAGTTTGCCCTCTCATCTCTTGATGAGGCAAGTAAACCTTTTACAGAAAGCCTGTATCAGATTTCATTTTGGACTAGCATTTCAGTCTAGGAAGAAATTAGATGAATGGCTACAGGGAAGATAACCAACATTGTCAGTGACATATATTGATAATATTGTATGGAGAAGTAAGCTTAAATGAATGAGAATTTTCAGATAGTAGTGGCATTCTTAAAGCACTGCTTATCTCAAGAGCGGGTATAAGCTGTGCTTAGGACTGAATCAGTCATTTAGATAGTCATGAATGACTAATTAAAATGGATTACTATATAAAATTAGTATATTTGAGTGGTATATCCCAGTTCTTTTAAGGTTGTTGTTAAGAACATTTACGCGTGCACTGTGAGGAATGGATACAGGTAGCAACTAACAGGGAATAGACCTGTGGTTCTTCTTGAAGATGAGTGGTGTTTGGAAATCTGTGGGTGTGGTAGAGACGAGATATACCAAGTGACCTGTGATGTTTGCCTGCAAAACAAGAATTGTCCCTTCCAGAATACCAATAGTGCCCCTGTACACTGAAAAAACAAATGCTTTGGTTCTTTTCAAAGAATTCGCTGAGATTCCTCTGTATACTTATATTGCAAGTGACAGAAAACCAAATTCAGACTGGCTACACAGTAAAGGGCATGATTAGGTCTTGTCCTTGAACTTCATCTGGGGCTTCATCCAGTCTGAAATCATCAAGGACTTGGCTTAGTTTCTCTGGTCCTGCTCTGGCATTCCTCTTGTTTTGGTTTCGCTCTCAAGCGAGCTTATCTCATGGTAGCAAATTACTGTAGCACTTTCAGACTTAATACTCTCATTTCATATGTAAAGTAAAATGAAGCATATCTTTTGTTATTTGGTTTTGCAAGTGTTTGTTGAATGTCATCACTGTTGAAACTTCCCTGAACACCTGCCCCTAAAAGTGGATTACTTCCTCTGTTATGTTACAACTTCACAGAACTCTGTTGCATGCCATGTTCTATGGTTATTATGCTCATATGTCTCATGCATTAACTTGCCTTAATTGTCTGTGTGTTCTTAATGTGTAGAATACTCTCTGACTTAGTGGTACACAGTAACCATTTATGGATGAATGAGAGGAAGGAAGGATATGGAAAGGGGCAGAGAAACATAAGAAGTCCCCATTCCTTCCTGTTACTGAACCCTGAATTGTGAACATTGTACTCCTACCACCAAAGTATGTGTGTAATGCTCTTGTGATTGAGAATGAATTCATTTGAAAGCTTTACTGAATTCTAGTAGTGTTCCATCATTATTTTCTCAGCAAAACTAAAACCAGTTACCATCTTTTGTTCTTTCAACAAGTATTTTTGAAAGCCTGCTATTGGCAGGTCATGTGACACAATGGTAAACAAAGTAGAGCTGTGCTTCCTGAGCTTAAATATCAGTGAGGGGCATAGACATTATTCATGTGTGCACACTCAGTTGCACACACACGTCAGGTAGCTCACAGGTTTTGAAGCAGAATAAGATAGATTCAGGGGATTAAAAAGTAACAGGATACTGTAATACTTCAGGTAGTTTGGTGAGAAAAGGCTTTTTGAGAAGCCCTTTTCTGAGTGAAGTGGATTAAGCCATGGAACTATCTGGAAGGAAATGTTCGGGTAGAGCAAGCAGCAGCTTCTAACGTGGAAATGTCCTTGGCATGTTGGAAGAGCAGCATGTGGGAGGCCGTGGCTGAAGCGGGGGTGGGGGGTGTGTGGCAGGGCAGGTCAGAGGGTAGGTGTGGGCAGGGTAGACCAAGGGCAGTTCTGAAGGTCATTTAAAGACTTGATTTTATTAGCTAGAAAGTCTGGAGAAGGCAATGGCACCCCACTCCATTACTCTTGCTTGGAAAATCCCATGGATGGAGGAGCCTGGTGGGCTGCAGTCCATGGGGTCGTGAAGAGTCAGACACGACTGAGCGACTGCTCTTTCACTTTTCACTTTTGTGCTTTGGAGAAGGAAATGGTAACCCACTCCAGTGTTCTTGCCTGGAGAATCACAGGGATGGGGGAGCCTGGTGGGCTGCCGTCTATGGGGTTGCACAGAGTTGGACATGACTGAAGCGACTTAGCAGCAGCAGCAGCTAGCTAGAAAGTCACTCAGTCGTGTCTGACCTTTGTGACCCCATGGACTGTACCAGGTCTCCCACATTGCAGGCGGATTCTTTATCAGCTGAGCCACAGGGAAGCCTCAAGGGAACTTCCCTGGTGGCTCAGATGGTAAAAGCATCTTCTTGCAATGCAGGAGACCCGGCTTTGATCCCTGGGTGGGGAAGATCCTCTGGAGAAAGAAACAGCAACTCTCTCCAGTACTCGTGCCTGGAAAATTCCGTGGATGTAGGAGCCTCGTAGGCTACAGTCCATGGGGTCGCAAAGAGCTGGACACAGCTGAGTGGCTTCACTTTCACTTTTCACTTTCTAGCCAGAAAATTGGAGATGATATATCTTTGGAAATCTAATTATTATTTTTAAGTTATATTGTTTTAAGTACTAATTATGATTAAAGTTCTCTCTGTGCTAAGTAACTAGCATATGATAGACTTAACACAATTTAAATGTTAAATAATTTATCTGAATAAAATGGTACTGAGATAAAAGTTGAAATTTTAAAGTTACCCTTTGAAGGAACTTTTTAAAATATTTAGGATACTTTACTTAGGTTTGTGATTATTTTCTTCAGCTCTTATGTACCCCATTACTAAAGTTTTCTGTAGTCATTAAAGAAAATTCAGGAAATACAGAAGTACAGATGACATTCATAAGCTCAACATATGAAGAAAACCAGTTGAGTTTTCGTCTCTCCCAACCCTTCCCTCCCGCTTGCAGTACCCTCTGTCCCTCTCTTCTTCCCTCTGTCTTTCACTTTCTTCTTTGTGCCTATGACTTTTCCCCCCTGTTACAGTGTAAACATGTGTATATGTCTAATTTTTTAAAAATTAGGTTATATTCATTTCTTGGAATATTTGATAAATCTTATTTTTATTGACTGTATAATCCCATTGTAAAAATTATTTTTCTTAATTGTTTCCTGGAGGTGGTTATTTAGTTTAGGTTTTCTATTTTATTATCATGTGGGCAGTGAATGTCCTAACACATGGATTTTTTTCTCTTTGTCTTTTTCCTTAGAATGGAATGATTGGCACTGGAGTAATGTAATGGAATAAGGTTTCATCTTAGACATTGTTAAGGTTCATGATACATGTTGCCACATTGTACCATGTCTTGTAAGCCCAATAAATGTTAACTGGTTTGAAAGTAACGGTAACTGGGTGGTGGTGGGGAGGTGAGGACCTACGGAGTTGCCAAGCTTGAGTGATAGGCTAGGTTAGCCTTTTATTTCCAAATATTTCTTTCTTTTTTATCTTTAATATATATTTCAAGGTGTATATAAAAGCACCATGGAGAACTTTACATGTTACTGCAAACACACAAACACACATGAACTTATTGCTCAGGTCAAGACGCACAGCGCTGCCGCCACCCCAGAGCTCCTGCCCTTCTGGTTCCCGGTCTCCAAGAGGAAGCTTTCAGCATTTCCCTCCAGGCCTGTTTGCTCAAGTTCGTTTTGTTTTGTTTCTGTGAAACCCTTCATCATGTTTAAAGACGTTCCCTTCTGTACCGGTTTACTAAGAATTTTGTGTTTTGTTCTGTTTGTTTGAACTTAATGCTTTTTTTGTTGTTGTTGCAGCTTTTCATTACTGTATGACTTTTCTCCTTCACTATGTTAATATATTGAATTACATATTATTTAAAATCTTAAACCTAACCTGATTTCTGAGGTAAACCTAATTTGGTTTTACAGTATTACTCTTTTTATGTATTTCTGGATTCAGTTTGATATTCTGTTAATAGTTTTGTATCAGTGAGGTGGCCTATATTGTCCTTGTCAGGATTTGAAATCAGCGGTTATCTCATACTAGCCTTATAAAATGAGCTGACCCTCATTTTCTATTCTGAAAAAGTTTAAGTAGGACTGAATTGTTCCATTAAATTTCTGTGAGAATCTGGCCGAGAAGCCATCTGGGCTGGTAATTTTCTTTGTGGAAAGATTTTTAATTACTCCTTTGATTTTTAATTTTTAACCTTCTCAGATTTTCTGTTGATTATTTTGGTAGTTTTCCCCCTAAGAAGTTGTCCTTTTCATCTAAACTTTTTAAATTTACTAGCATAAAATTATTTATAATAAATATTAGTATCCGTTTAATGGTTGCAGTAAAGAATTATCTTATTGTATCTGTTATAGGCTAAAACTACCTTCTGTTTTTCCTCATTCAGTCTCCCTGGGAATTTAGTAGTCATTCAAAGGAACCAAATTTTGAATCTTGCTGATTCCTTTTCTTTTTATTACATATTTGTTCTCTATTGCATTGATTTCCGCTCTTTATTTCCTTCCTTCTACTTTTTGGGATTTACTTTTTTGTTCTTTTGCTAACTTCTTGTAGACCACTACTTTTCAGCATTTCTCCCTTTTAAATATATGCATTTAAGGCTGAGCATTTCCCTCTAAGTACTGTTTCAGCTAGCAACATTACTCAAATTTTAATATATAGTACTTTTATAATTCACTTTAAAATGGTTTCTAATTTTCACTGGTATCTACTTTAACACTTGGATAATTTGAATGTATTATATTTCTCGATTTCTGAACACATGGAGATTTTCTAGTTGTTTTCAAATGTCTTTTATTTCTAACAACATAAGGTATGTCATCAGAGAACGCTTAACAACATAGCAATGTCATCAGAGAACAATCTCAGTGTTTCAAAGGTCTGTGATTTCAGACCTTTAACATTTGAGATCTGCACTGTGGCCCCAGTATATTATTTTTTCCCTATAGCTATTGAATGTGGTGTTCTAATATATTTACATTGGATCTTGCTGGTTAATCCCGTATTTCAAATCTTCAGGGTCATAAGTGACCTTTTGTTTGCTTGTATCAATTACACAGACAAGAGTGTATTAAAATATCCCGTTTACCACTGTAGATATTTCCCCTTGTATTCTCTCAGCTTTTGCTTTATTTATTTGAGACATTGCTAGTAGATGAACATATATATATATATACACTGTGCTTGGTTGCTCAGTCATGTCTGACGCTTTGCAACCCTTTAGACTGTAGCCCTCCGAACTCCCCTGTCCTTGGGATTTTTTAGGCAAGAATACTGGAGTGGGTTGCCATTTCCTTCTCCAGGGGATCTTCTCGACCCAGGGATTGAACCCACATCTCCTGTGTCTCATGCGTTGCCAGCAGATTCTTCCCCTGCTGAGCCATCAGGGAAGCCTAGTATTTGGATAGAAATGTGTAATAGTTATATCTGCTTAGTGACTTACTGTTACGAAGTATTCCACTTTTATTCTGAAAGTGCTTTTTGCATGAAGGTCTAGTTTGTCTGGGATTGATATAACAACACCAGTTTTCTTTTTATTGTTTTCTAAGGCTGATCTACATACGTGGTTTTAAAAAATCATATTCTGCTTTTATGTTATCAAAGCCTGATTGTTTCTTGTCGTATCATCTTGGGTGTTTCTAGCATTGTAACATGTAACTTGCTTCAAATGTAGGCACTAATAAGATACTGAGATAATGTCTTACTTGGTTGAATTTAAAAAGTAATGAGCATGATTTTGAATAAGTACTGAAGTTGTTTTAGGTTTCTCTTATTTTAAACGTTAAAAAATGTAGTTTTGTCAGGAAGAGACTTAAAGATTTATATTCTTGAGCAGATATTACCGGCGTGCAGTATACATATCAAAACCTACAAGAGAAAATGAAATGAACATAAATATGCTGTCTCTGTCTCTTCCCTGGTGGCTTAGACGGAAAAGAACCTGCCTGCAATGCAGGAGACCCTGCTTCAGTCCCTGGGTTGGGAAGACACGCTGGAAAAGGAATGGCAACCCACTCCAGTATTCTTGTCTGGAGAATTTCCTGCACAGAGGAGTCTGGTGGGCTATAGTCCATGGGGGTCACAGAATCAGACACAACTGAACGACTCACACTTTGACTTTTCATCCCTGTCTCTTAGTTACACATGTCCCCTCCACAGAAGCAATCACTGTGTGATTAACACAGGTAACAGTGTAATCACTGTGACCAGTTTCTTGATTAGCTTTTCACACTGTAGTCCACAGAAACCCAAATTTTGCAAATTCAGCTTGTTAGGTGGTCAAATATATACACTACTGTGGTAAACTCTAATTTGTGTCTTCATCACAAGGTAGCATTCTAGAACATGCATTTTAAATCATAATGATAACTCTCATTCAAGCTCCAGAACAGTTTTTTTTACTTCAAAAGTTACAAAGCAGATACTGGAAGAGGATAAACAGCTTTCTGCTTCAGTCTGATTAGCCAGTCCTTCAGTTTCGAAATCCTACTGGTTTGGGCTTTAACAGAAGTGGTCCCGTGGTTAAGATAATTGGGGAAATTCTGACAAGGATGGCTCATTTGCTAGTTATTCAAGGGGGTGGTTAGGAGGAATTTCTGTTATGGATTACAGTAAGGTGAAAGAATCTGTGTATTTTGCTTATTCTCTGTCTACATGAGCAACAAGTGCTGAGTAGGGCTAGAGGATCGGCTTCCGGGGTCATTCACTCACTCATCTGGCTGGCAAGTTGGTAGTCATTGTAAGGACACTCAGGTAACCTTATGGAAAGGCCATCCTGGGACCCAAATGTTGACCTTTCCATAAGGTTACCTGAGTGGCCTGAGTGTCCTGATAACCCAGAGGCTGGCTCCACAGTAAGCAATCCAAGGGACCAGGGTAGAAGCCACAGTGTCTTACAGTGACGTAGCCTCAGAAGTCACACGCTTCTGCAATGTTTTATTGGTCACTCATGTGTGCTTAGTCATGTTCAATTCTTTGTGACCCTGTGAACAGTAGCCCAGCAGGCTCCTTTGCTCTTGGGATTCTCCAGGCAAGAATACTGGAGTGGGTTGCCATGTCCTCTTCCAGGGGATCTTCTGACCCAGGGACCGAATTCGAGTCTCCTGCGTCTCCTGCATTGGCAGGTGGATTCTTCACCGCTGAGCCACTGGGAAGCCACTGGTCACTCAGTGGTCATGAGTTTGAGAAAACTCCACCACTTGTTGATGGACAAGCATGCTGCAGTCCATGGGGTAGCAAAAATTCGGACATGATGAGCAACTGAATTGAACTGAACTGAGTGCTTCCTTGGTGGCTCAAATGGTAAAGAATCCACCTGTAATGCAAGAGACCTGGGTTTGATCCCTGGGTTGGAAGATCCCTTGGAGGAGGGCATGGCAACCCACTCCAGTAATGCATCACTAGCTGCATTTCAGCGCCACAGGCTTAAATGATAATTTGGATGCATGTGTGCCTGCTAAGTCATCACTTAGCAGACATCTCAGACTCTTTGGTACCCCATGGGCTATTGCCCATCACGCTCCTTTGCCCATGGGGTTTTGCCAGAAAGAATACTGAGTGGGCAGCCCATCCCCATCTCTTTCCTATGCTTCAAGCCCTGACAGTCACTTTCCTTTACTTCACGTACACACACACACACACACACACACACACACACACACACACACACACACACACACACACACACACACACACACACACACACACACACACACACACACACACACACACACACACACACACACACGAAGAGAGAGTGGGGTGTTTTAGACTTTAAGGCCGCTATAACAAATTGCCATGAACTGGGTAGCTTAAAAGAATGGATATTTATTGTCTCACAGTTTTGGAGCCTCTAAATCTGATATCAAGTTGTTGACACGACTGTGTTTCCCTGAAATCTGTAGAGAAATCCTCACTTGCCTCTTCCTCAGTTTTGGTGGCTGGCCAGCAGTCTTTGGTATTCCTTGGCTTGCAGTTGCACGACACCAATCTTTGCCTTTGCCATCAAACAGCCTTCTCCCCGTGTGTCTCTTCCTCCATTTGGCTGACTTCTTAGAAGGACACTAGTTATTGGATTAGGGGTCCACCTACTCCAGTATGGCCTCATTTGAACTTAATTACATCGGCAATGATCCTATTCCCAAATAAGCTCATATTATTGAGTACTTGAGGTTAGGAATTCAACATATGTTTTGAGGAGTGGGAAAATATTCAACCAACAACAGATGGTAACCATGAGGAGAGCATCCCACAGAAACCAAAGACATTGCCTTGATTCCAGAATTTATTCCAAGAAGGAGTCCTACTACAGTGGGGATAGAAGATCGAAGAATCTTTTAAAGTATGTATTCCCACCTACTATTTGGTTTGCTTATGGACTAACTGGGTTTGATTGACAGGTGTATGCTATCATGATTTAATGATATTAAAAAAACTGAATGCCTTCATATAAAGCCTGAATGGCCCTGGATACAGGATAGCGGCCCTATCCTTTCTCATAGTTTCCCCCAGCTATATTGTTTGGAGGGAAATGATGGTGTTTAATTTTGATGAGCAAATGGGAGAAGTGATTGTTGTGATGAGGCTGTCACTCTTTGCCAGAGAACTGTCTTTGATGTCTAAAGTATTACTTGGGACCTAGATGAAAGAGTCATAAAATAACAAGCCTAACCAAGGGGATGCAGCTAGCATTTAGGAAATGCACCCATTTTTCTGTATCTCCTCTTTTCCTTTGATCAAATGTGTACACATTATTAATAAAAAGAAATACAAATTTTAAAAAGACATGAAGAGGGAATGGTCAAATGAACCCTGCCAGAGTCCAAAAGAAAAAAAAAAATGACAGCAATTTCACATCAGGCCGTTTGCTGAGATCCTATACAAGAACAGCAGTATGATTGGGATTCTTAAATGGCAGTGGCTGAAATGGCTAATAAAAGCCTGCTAATGACACAGAATCAAATCACCAAACAAACCCATCTCAAAATCCAGTTTCTCTCGAAGGGAAGGGCATGAACTTTATGGTTGGCACTGTCTCTTAATGTAGGACCTTAGGCAAGTTACTTAATCTCTCTCAAGTTTGCTATGTATGAAACTAAGGAAAACTACCTCGCAAGGCTGTAGTGACAATTAAGCCAAACGCAGGACACATGTAACAGGTGCTTCACTAAATCGAAGCCTTCCACCTCCCAGCCCTTCAAATATATGCAAAATACAATCTTTGCCCACTACCCCTCACCTACTCTTCATCTCATTCTCTTCCTCTCTCTCTCTCTCTGCCAAAGTTCTTATTTATAATCTAGCAGAGGGTATATAAACAGGAAATGATTTGCATTATTTTTTAAAAACCAGTGTAAAACAATGTAGTATACCCCTGGCTACTTAAGTGCTGACAAACTCGACATTCCTAAAAACAGCAAACACATATTGAGTGATCATTCATGCCAGGCATGGTGCTAGGCATGGAGTATTCACTAGTAAGTGAAACACCTTCCCTCCCTGGTAGAGTTCAGTTTAGTGAACTGAATGGTGAAGAAGCAATGAATATATAATTGAAAAATATGTTCAGTGCCCATAAAGAAATGATCAGGTGCAATGATGGAGACTAATGAAAGGGCAGGTGGGATACTTAGTTTAGGAAGGATGGCCTTTCTGAGGTGACATTTAAACTGAAACCTGAAAGATGAGAAGCTAGATGTGTAAAGAACAAGAGCAAGTGTCTTCAAGACAGTGGAATCAGCATGTCCAGCGAGGCAGTCAGGAGCTAGAAGTGTTTGAGGAGGAGTTCTGGCAGTGTCAGCAAGATGGAGGGGCTGCCATGAGGTAAAAATCCAGTTTCTTACCATGGCCTCAATGTCCCACCTAAACTGCCCCTGTCCCCCCCCGCACTCCCCCACATATCCTCCCCAGGTGTCCACATCACCTAGTCTTTCTGTCCTTTATGTGCTGGTCTCACTCCCACCTCAAGAATGAGAGGTTTGCTGCATTTGCTGTTCTTCTGTCTAGAACGCTCTGCCTGGATGACTCTCATAGCTTCTGGCCCCCGTGGTCAGTCAGGCCTCAGATCAAGTGTCATCTCTGGAGAGAGATCGCTAATTACCACCCCTCACCCAGCATAAACTTTTGGTGGTTTTTTCCTCTTCCCATCCCTCACCACTATCAAACGTTATTTCGATGATTTTTTGAAGTTTGTTTTTTTGTTTGTTTGTTTTATACTTTCCCCTAAAATAGAAGTCCCATGAGTTTATATTTCTTATTGCTATAACCTAGAAGCATATCTAGACTATAAATGAAACTCAAATAGTACTTGTTGAATTTACAATGAATGAAATAAAGCTTAAAGAGGTAAGGCGAGGTATTAGAAAAGAACTAACCAAATTGTGTGAGAGTAAGGACTTCCTGGAAGAGGTATGTTTTCAGTTATTAAAATCAAAGGGGCAAGAGAGCAAAGGTGGTGTGCAGGTAACAAACAAGAATGGTGGAAATCACTCGTTCATCCCCGTCCTTTTTCACTAGATTAGGAACACCTTTAGCACTGGACGGAGAAGGCGATGGCACCGCACTTCAATACTCTCATTTGGAAAATCCCATGGACGGAGGAACCTGGTGGGCTGCAGTCCATGGTGTAGCAAAGATTCGGACATGACTGAGCAACTGAATTGAACTGAACTGATTGCTTCCTTGGTGGTTCAGATGGTAAAGAATCCGCCTGTAATGCAAGAGACCTGGGTTTGATTTCTGGGTTGGAAGATCCCTTGGAGGAGGGCATGGCAACAAACTCCAGTAATGCATCACTAGCTGCATTTCAGCGCCACAGGCTTAAATGATATTTTGCATGCATGTGTGCCTGCTAAATCATCACTTAGCAGACATCTGAGACTCTTTGGTACCCCATGGGCTATTGCCCATCACGCTCCCTTGCCCATAGGGTTTTGCCAGAAAGAATACAGGAGTGGGAAGCCCATCCCCATCTCTTTCCTCTGCTTCAAGCCCTGACAGTCTCTTTCCTTTACTTCACGTCCACACACACACACACAGACACACACACACACACACACACACACACACACACACACTGACACACACAAAGAGAAAGTGCGGTGTATTAGATTTTAAGGCCCCTATAACATATTGCCATGAACTGGGTAGCTTAAAACAATGGATATTTACTGTCTCACAGTTTTGGAGCCTCTACATTTGATATCAAGTTGTTGACACGAGTGTGTTTCCCCTGAAATCTGTAGAGAAATCCTCACTTACCTCTTCCTCAGTATTGGTGGCTGGCCAGCAGTCTTTGGTGTTCCTCGGCTTGCAGGTGCATGACACCAATCTTTGCCTTTGCCATCAAACAGCCTTCTCCCCGTGTGTCTCTTCCTCCATTTGGCTGACTTCTTAGAAGGACACTAGTTATTGGATTAGGGGTCCACCTACTCCAGTATGGCCTCATTTGAACTTAATTATATCGGCAATGATCCTATTTCCAAATAAGTTCATATTGTTGAGTACTTGAGGTGAGGAATTCAACATATCTTTTGAGGAGTGGGAGAATATTCAACCAACAACAGATGCTAACCATGAGGAGAGCATCTCACAGAAACCAAAGACATTTCCTTGATTCCAGAATTTATTCCAAGATGGAGTCCTACTATAGTGGGGGTAAAAGAACAAAGAAACTTTTTAAGTGTGTTTATCCAACTACTATTTGGTTTGCTTATGGACTAACTGGCTTTGATTGACCGGTGTATGCTATCATGAGTTAATGATATTAAAGAAACTGAATGCCTTCATATAAAGGCTGAATGGCCCTGGATACAGGATAGCAGCCCTATTCTTTCTCATAGTTTCCCCCAGCTATCCTGTTTGGAGGGAAATGATGGTGTATAATTTTGATGAGCAAATGGGAGAAGTGATTGTTGTGATGAGGCTGTCACTCTTTGCCAGAGAACTGTCTTTGATGTCTAAAGTATTACTTGGGACCTAGATGAAAGAGTCATAAAATAACAAGCCTAACCAAGGGGATGCAGCTAGCATTTAGGAAATGCACCCATTTTTCTATATCTCCTCTTTTCCTTTGATCAAACGTGTACATATTATTAGTAAAAAGAAATACAAATTTTAAAAAGACATGAAGAGGGAATGGTAAAATGAACCCTGCCATAGTCCAAAAGAAAAAAAATCACAGCAATTTCACATCAGGCCCTTTGTTGAGATCCTATACAAGAACAGCAGTATGATTGGGATTCTTAAATGGCAGTGGCTGAAATGGCTAATAAAAGCCTGCTAATGACACAGAATCAAATCACCAAACAAACCCATCTCAAAATCCAGTTTCTCTCGAAGGGAAGGGCATGAACTTTATGGTTGGCACTGTCTCTTAATGTAGGACCTTAGGCAAGTTACTTAATCTCTCTCAAGTTTGCTATGTATGAAACTAAGGAAAACTACCTCGCAAGGCTGTAGTGACAATTAAGCCAAACGCAGGACACATGTAACAGGTGCTTCACTAAATCGAAGCCTTCCACCTCCCAGCCCTGCAAATATATGCAAAATACAATCTTTGCCCACTACCCCTCACCTACTCTTCATCTCATTCTCTTCCTCTCTCTCTCTCTCTCTCTCTCTGCCAAAGTTCTTATTTATAATCTAGCAGAGGGTATATAAACAGGAAATGATTTGCATTATTTTTTAAAAACCAGTGTAAAACAATGTAGTATACCCCTGGCTACTTAAGTGCTGACAAACTCGACATTCCTAAAAACAGCAAACACATATTGAGTGATCATTCATGCCAGGCATGGTGCTAGGCATGGAGTATTCACTAGTAAGTGAAACATCTTCCCTCCCTGGTGGAGTTCAGTTTAGTGAACTGAATGGTGAAGAAGCAATGAATATATAATTGAAAAATATGTTCAGTGCCCATAAAGAAATGATCAGGTGCAATGATGGAGACTAATGAAAGGGCAGGTGGGATACTTAGTTTAGGAAGGATGGCCTTTCTGAGGTGACATTTAAACTGAAACCTGAAAGATGAGAAGCTAGATGTGTAAAGAACAAGAGCAAGTGTCTTCAAGACAGTGGAATCAGCATGTCCAGCGAGGCAGTCAGGAGCTAGAAGTGTTTGAGGAGGAGTTCTGGCAGTGTCAGCAAGATGGAAGGGCTGCCATGAGGTAAAAATCCAGTTTCTTACCATGGCCTCAATGTCCCACCTAAACTGCCCCTGTCTCCCCCCCCGCCCCCCCACATATACTCCCCAGGTGTCCACATCACCTAGTCTTTCTGTCCTTTATGTGCTGGTCTCACTCCCACCTCAAGAATGAGAGGTTTGCTGCATTTGCTGTTCTTCTGTCTAGAACGCTCTGCCTGGATGATTCTCATAGCTTCTGGCCCCAGTGGTCAGTAAGGCCTCAGATCAAGTGTCATCTCTGGAGAGAGATCGCTAATTACCACCCCTCACCCAACATTAACTTTTGGTGGTTTTTTCCTCTTCCCATCCCTCACCACTATCAAACGTTATTTCGTTGATTGTTTGATGTTTGTTTTTTTTTGTTTGTTTGTTTTATACTCTCCCCTAAAATAGAAGTCCCATGAGTTTATATTTCTTATTGCTATAACCTAGAAGCATATCTAGAATATAAATGAAACTCAAATAGTACTTGTTGAATTTACAATGAATGAAATAAAGCTTAAAGAGGTAAGGCGAGGTATTAGAAAAGAACTAACCAAATTGTGTGAGAGTAAGGACTTCCTGGAAGAGGTATGTTTTCAGTTTTTAAAATCAAAGGGGCAAGAGAGCGAAGGTGGCGTGCAGGTAACAAACAAGAATTGTGGAAATCACTCGTTCATCCCCGTCCTTTTTCACTAGATTAGGAACACCTTTAGCACTGGACGGAGAAGGTGATGGCACCCCACTCCAATACTCTCATCTGGAAAATCCCATGGACGGAGGAACCTGGTGGGCTGCATTGCATGGGGTTGCTAAGAGTCGGACAGGGCTGAGCGAGTTCACTTTCAGTTTCATGCATTGGAGAAGGAAATGGCAACCCACTCCAGTGTTCTTGCCTGGAGAATCCCAGGGACCGGGGAGCCTGGTGACCTGCCATCTATGGGGTGGCACAGAGTCGGACTCAACTGAAGCGATTTAGCAGCAGTGGCAGTTAGCGCTGAAGCCGCGTTTTACTAATCTTTCACCAGCGCCTGTCCCGGGACCTGGCACACAGATAGGGTTTTACACAATGACTGACTGTGAGGTGCGCAGAAGGGTCTATTAACTCGGCTGTGGTGCAGTTTGTGGCTGGCCACTAAGCCTGGCAGCACCCGTGCGAGGGAGCAGACGGCTTTGCGGAAGACGGCCTCGGCGGGTGGGGGTGGGGGGTGGGGTGGGAAGCGCCCCCCGCGCCTGCGCGTTATGGCGGGGAGCCGGCAGCGCCGGCGCGCGCCTGCGCAGTGCGGTCTTTCCCGCCTCCGACAAGATGGCGGCGGCCGAGTAGCGCGGGGGCGGTTTGTGGCCGCAGGAAGCCCGGCCGCTGCAGCGGGCCGAGGCGGGAT